>NW_010531565.1:432-960 GCF_000687285.1 Phaethon lepturus | reverse complement strand
CCCCGTGTCCCCATGGCTGATGTCCCCACGGCTGACATCCCCACGGCCCTGTGTCCCTGTGGCCAATGGCCCCACGGCCGGCGGCCCCACGGTCAATGGCCCCACACCCCGGTGTCCCTGTGGCTGATGTCCCCATGGCCAACGTCCCCACACCCTGGTGTCCTTGTGGTTGACATCCCCATGGCCAACGTCCCCACAGCCAACGTCCCCGTGCCCCAGTGTCCCCGTGGCTGACGTCTCCACACCCACTGTCCCCACAGCCAACGTCCCTATGGCCCAGTGTCCCCACACCCAACGTCCCCACACCCGACGTCGCCATGGCTGACGTCCCTACGACCAATGTCCCCACGCCCCAGTGTCCCCGTGACTGACGTCCCCACGCCCACTGTCCCCACAGCCAACGTCCCCACGGCCCGGTGTCCCCGTGGCTGATGTCCCCACAGCCAATGTCCCCACGCCCCAGTGTCCCTGTGGCTGACGTCCCCATGGCCAACGTCCCCCTGGCCCACGGCCCCCTGCCCCGGGGTC
>NW_010531565.1:0-302 GCF_000687285.1 Phaethon lepturus | reverse complement strand
TCCCCCTGGCCAATGCCCCCATGGCCAACGTCCCCACGCCCTGGTGTCCTCCTGTGCTGTGTCCCATGCACCCAACGTCCCCATGGCCAACGTCCCCACGCCCTGGTGTCCTCCTGTGCCATGTCCCATGCGCCTGATGTCCCCATGGCCAATGTCCCCACACCCAATGTCCCCATGGCCAACGTCCCCACGCCCCGGCTTCCTCCCACGCCGCGTCCCACACGCCCAACGTCCCCACGCCCGATGTCCCCGCGCCCCGGCGTCCTCCTGCGCCGCGTCCCACACACCCAACGTCCCCATGG
>NW_010531564.1:953-1331 GCF_000687285.1 Phaethon lepturus | reverse complement strand
CGTGGGCACCCCATGCTCCCCGGGGACACGCACAGCACGAGGTGCCTCGGTTTTCTGGCACCCGTCCCGTCCCGCAGCTGTGCCACAGCTCCAGGGCTGCCGTGGGACCCCCGGGCTAGCAAACACCCACCCTGAGTGTGGATGCCGGTGCTGGCAAACCCCCCAAACCTCCTTTTAATTGGATCCTCAGTTTTCCTCCTTATCCCACACTGTCCGCATCCCCCCAGGCCGTCGTGCCGTGCCTGTCCTCCAGTGAGGGCCGGATCAAACCCACGTCAGCCTTTTCGCCCCCAGCGACAGCGTCCTGACCCCCCTCGTCCTCTGTACGGCAAAACCTCACAAATGAGGGGTTGGGAAAGGGCTTGAGCCTCCAGCCTT
>NW_010531564.1:0-602 GCF_000687285.1 Phaethon lepturus | reverse complement strand
CCCGGCAGCCTCTGGCGATGATAAACCCCCGGTGAAGGCAGAGAGCGGGCAGGGCTCCAGCTTGCTGGCATCCCGGCAGGTTTACGAGGAGATTTTTAGCAGCACCAGGAACAGGCGCGAGAGCCGAGGGCTGGAGTCGCTGCGGCTGAAAAGGGAACGCTGCACATTATAAATAGCTGCCTCACTGGCAGCACATCTGTTTCAGGCAGCGGCTCGGGAAGGCTGTGCGTGTTCTGGTTTGGCTATTTTGGGGGAAAGAGATTTGAAACTCACTCGTTATTATTATTGTTTGCCCAAGAGATGTGAATGATGCCTCTTTCTCCTTTGCCTTTCCAAGATAGAAAGGAAAACGGGGTGAGTTTCAGAGCGCGCTGTGGGGTGAGGCTCCCTGGGAGCTGCGGCCCTCGCGGGGAGATGGTATGAGCAGCCCGGTGACACCTGGATCGATGGGTGGTGGCACTAAACAAGGCTGCCCAGGGGACGGGGACAGCACAGCCCTTGTCTCTGCTCAGCCACGAGCCACCCTACGGCCTTGGGAAGCCGTGGGGGTGGGAGGGAGACAGGCAGCTGCAGGCAGCAAAGGAGCCAAGGGCGGGGGGCGG
>NW_010531563.1:0-1572 GCF_000687285.1 Phaethon lepturus | reverse complement strand
ATATAGATATAGATATAGATATAGATATAACCCACACATTTTTACACATGGTGATGGGCAGAACTTAATGGCAGTTTGCTGAAAATATCAGTGGGCAACCCGTCTGCACTGAGCATGCTTTGCCCTCCCTGAAACAACTTACAAGTACCAGGTATAGCAAGCATACCGTCCAGAAAAGATTTATAACTCTGAGTGAATTTCCACTGCAGAAATCACCCTTTGACCAAGGAAAACAAACAGTTAAACTGGGGGCAGAGGGGAAACCTTTTCAGCTCTAAGGAATTTGTTCCTCTCATTCTCTGCTGCTCCAGTGCAAAGTGTGTTCCCTGACCTTCCTACCTCTGATCCCCCGCTCCGTCCTCACCTGCTGGTTTTTGCCAGCCCACACCACTCCTGGGTAGCCCACAGAGGGGCAATGCAGAACTGCAGAAGCCAGCTCCGTTATCCCTGTGTTGGAAGGAGCTGACTCAGTACCATCTATTCCAACAGAAATTAGTCCACATTGCTAAACTGCTAACTTAACACCCCAAATGCACCACATGCCTGTCCGTAAAAAATCAGAGTAAGCTTCAACTCAAGAACGAAGAACTGAACCCACAGTTCATAACCTGCATTACTGCCTTGCGGCTAACACCGACTGGCCTCAGCAGCCCCCAAGGTGTCCTTCAAACCTTTGCCTGGTGGCTGGTCTGTGTGTTACCAGCTACTTCTTGAATTCAACTAGTGGAAGTCTGTGCTGTGTAACTAAGTGTCTTTCGGTCAGTGCTAGTGACTGTCCTTTGTGGCTCTACTAAATGGAATTAGATGTAGTAAAATAATTTAAGCAATTTTTAAAGACATTTTTAAAGTGTTAGAAGAATACGACTGAGTATTCCAAGTTAGGAAATACGAAGATTAAGGTTGTTCCTTGTAAATTGCACCTTGGGAAGAGATGTGCTGCTGGACTGATGAGCTCTAACTGTGCCATCCCTGTTGTCTTCAAGTCTTTCCCCGTAAGTAGGTTTGATGTGGATGGCATAGGTGACAAAGACGATAGCCTGAAAGGCTGTAGCTACATGAAGACATGATAGTTGCCTGAACTGACCATCACTTTGATCAGTGAGAACGATCACCGGAGATTAGCACATGGTTGCAAGAAGAACACAGAAAAGTCAATTATTTTAGTTCTTTGGGAACACAGGAGTGACTGATTCAGCTGCTGTCCCTTTCACAGAATCACAGGATGGCTGAGTTTGGAAGGGACCTCTGGAGGTCATTTGGTCCAACCCCTCTTCTCAAGCAGGGCCACCTGCAGCCAGTTGTCCAGAACCTTGTCCAGATGTTTTTATAATACCTCCAAGGTAGGAGACTCCACGACATCCCTGGTCAACCTATGCCACTGCTCAGTTACCCTCACAGTGAAAAAGTGTTTCTTCATGTTTGGAGGGAACCTCCTATGTTTCAGTTTGTGTCCATTGCCTCTGGTCCTGCCACTGGACATCACTGAAAAGAGCCTGGCTCTGTCCTCTCTGCATCCTCCCTTTAGGTATTTATATATATTGATAAGATCCCCCTAAGCCTTCTCTTCTCCAA
>NW_010531562.1:3047-3272 GCF_000687285.1 Phaethon lepturus | reverse complement strand
CCCTCCGTGCAGGGAGCCCAAGGGGGCTGGCAGGGCTGGTGCCAGCCCCCGCGCGGAACCTGTGCAGACCGCCTGCCTCCTGCGACGCCGAGCAGAGAGGAACCGCGAACGGGCGGGGAAGAGCCGGAGCTGCCAGCACGCCTCGCGTTCAGCCTGAGTCGGCATGCTCGACAGAAACGACTTACAAAAACGAGGGGAGTCAACAAGAACAGATGAGGATGGAGC
>NW_010531562.1:2307-2825 GCF_000687285.1 Phaethon lepturus | reverse complement strand
TGGAGACAGGACGGGAGGCAGGACGCCAGTGCAGCTCTCCGCGTCCTCGGGATCAGAGGAATCGCCGACCCAGTCCAGGTCGACGGCGGAGATGTCCGAGTGCGTGCTGTAATACATCCGGCTGCCGCTGCCGCAGGCGGCGCAAAGAATGGGCCCACGCAAGTAGTACTCCCTGAGCTCCGGCACCGTCGCCTCCTCCCTCTGATCTGCCTTGACGGCCACCATCTTCCCGTACTCTCCGCGTCCTCGGGATCAGAGGAATCGCCGACCCAGTCCAGGTCGACGGCGGAGATGTCCGAGTGCGTGCTGTAATACATCCGGCTGCCGCTGCCGCAGGCGGCGCAAAGAATGGGCCCACGCAAGTAGTACTCCCTGAGCTCCGGCACCGTCGCCTCCTCCCTCTGATCTGCCTTGACGGCCACCATCTTCCCGTAGTGGCCCACAGCCACCACGCAATCACAGCCAGTGTCTCCAAAGAGCTGCTCGTCCTCAGCATCCTCCGCCACCCTCTGCTCCCT
>NW_010531562.1:514-1945 GCF_000687285.1 Phaethon lepturus | reverse complement strand
CCCGGAGGCCCCCACGCCACCAACGCAACCACAGCCAGTGTCTCCAAAGAGCTGTTCGTCCTCAGCATCCTCCACCACCCTCTGCTCCGTTCTCAAGGCCCCGATGAAGACAATGGGCTCTTCCAAATGATGGAGAATCTTTATGGGGGGATCTTGGTTCGAAACGTCGTGGCAGCCATCGACAGCCGGCGAAGAGCTGAGGGCCTTCAGCGGCACGGAGCAGAGCTGTCCGTCTGGGAAGCCGCAGAGGATCATAGGAGACTCCAGCATGGCAGCGTCGATCCCAAAGAGCAGGCTGAAGAGGGGCTCTTCCAGCACGAATCCCCCTGAGCACCACAGCCCCTCCCCGGACCCCACGGTGCCTGGGGAGGAGGCGCAGCACAGGACAGGCAGGAAGCGGGACGGCGGGCTGTCCCCCTCGTCCCCAGGCTGGGGGCCGGGGCAGAAGCCCACCTCGCTGACCTGCCGGTACGGGGGACTCTCCTGCTCGGGGCGCGGAAGCTCGTGCAGTTTCATCCACCATTTGCCGTGAGCCTGGGACAAGGTGATGACGAAGCTGTTGAGCAGAGTGAACATGCACAGGCTGGAGTCTGGGAAGATGCAGGCGTCCGAGTCCACAGGGAAGACGCCGGAAGGGCAATTGCCTTCTTGGCCGTCGCTATCCGTCTGCTCCATTAACCTTCAAGCAAACAGGGAAGAGCTCTCAGCCAAGCCGTGGGGTGAAGCCAGCTCTTCCCTTGGCTGCCTCTAACCCCGGCCCTCAGAAACAAGCTCCCCGCAGCCCAGCTTTTAGCATCTGCTGCAAGAGTGGCCATTTGGAGAGAGCCAGAGCTTCAAACCGCGTAACGCTCCCCATGCCTGCGGGAGGACGGGCAGGGAGAGGGCAGTGGTGGAAGCCCAACGCGTCACCCAGCCGCAAGAAGGAGCCCCGGGACTCCAAGGCTAACAGCACAGGGCTGGCTCATGCCCCTGGGGGTGGCGGCCAGCTCACCTGCTCTGCTGCTCCAGGGAGACGCAGTAAATACCGCTGTGGGCACAGAGGATGTAGAGCTGCCGGGGCTGGGGCAGCAGCTCCACGTGCCACACCTGGTCAGGACACCGGTACACAGCCTGGGTGGAAAAGCAGAAAGAAACGTCACCTTCCTATGGCACCCGGAGGAGGGGGTGGGAAGGGGCTGCTTGCCGCAGGCACAAGTGCTGAGGGAGCCACGGTGCCCATGCTGCCAGGCCGGGCAGAGCCCTGCTCTCCCACATGAGGTAAAGAAAGAAACTGCTTGCTGAGCAATGCCTCCTCCTGGGCAACCCAATACAACTGCAAATTAAAGCGTTATTTCCTGCAAATGCAGATTATAAGCAATTTCCAGGAATAAATCTATCACTGGGCAGCACTGCAGCTCACGGACCCAGCTGGGCTTCCCCAGGAGAGGGGCA
>NW_010531562.1:0-483 GCF_000687285.1 Phaethon lepturus | reverse complement strand
GGGGCAGGGGGTCGGGAGAGGGGCTGCGGGTAATGAGGCAGCCCGTCACTCACGCTCCCTGAGGGGAAGGAAAATAGCGATCAGAAAGCCAGTACATGATCTACTTTCCTGAGAAGGAGCGCAGTGTAGGAGGCAAATCCTGATATTACAGTGATGGCTTTCTTAGAAGTGATAATAAGAACAAATTAAAAAAAGAAGCTGTGGATAACTCAACACGACGACTGCTGTTAGTCACAGCAAAGACAATAGCAAAACCCTTTGTAGATGGGAATGAAGAAGACCTGACTTCGCTCGGGGAGGAAAAAAGCCTTTCCAGTTTAATTAAACGTTTGCCTCGCATGTTTGGGAGAGGGGCCAGACGGCAGCACTCCCCAGTCCCAAAAGGGGTCTCAGAGCTCTGTAAGGGGGCCTGGCGCTGCTCGCGGAGTCCGGTTGTGGATGGGGGACCCGGACGGAGGAGCCCCAGGAAGGACTCTGACCCCA
>NW_010531561.1:0-475 GCF_000687285.1 Phaethon lepturus | reverse complement strand
AGTGAAGAAATTTTTCCTAATATCCAATCAATTTTAGGTGAGAATAGCCAGTAATTTGAACTGTATGGTGCCAGTTGTTGTATGATACTGCTTACCATCCTTTCTTTAATTATCTCTTACAGTAATTTCCCCAAGATCAATATCTTTACCATAGATTGTGAACATGGATTGCACCAGATACAACAGCTGTAAGCCCCAGATGCATAACACATCATCCTGCTGCGCCCAACTTCACCCGTTCGTCACACCGTATTGAGGTTTGGTCCTGATCTGCCGACTGAGTGAATGCCACACCATCTTTCCCACCCTGAGAGACTATTCTGACAGATGAACCCACAATTTTGGACTAAATGAACTCTTTAGAGAGATGGCTCATAGACTAATGGAATGATATCTCTGTGTGTGTATATATATAGAGAGAGATGGGAAAAGTAGCAGTAACTCGAGTGTGACGTAAATGGTATAGAATAAGGGG
>NW_010531560.1:5645-7031 GCF_000687285.1 Phaethon lepturus | reverse complement strand
GAACGAAGACGGTGAAGAAGGCCGCCCGGGTGATCATCGAGAAGTACTACACCCGCCTGGGGAACGACTTCCACACCAACAAGCGGGTGTGCGAGGAGATCGCCATCATCCCCAGCAAGAAGCTGCGTAACAAGATCGCGGGGTGAGGCACGGGGCGGTGCGTGGTGTTCGGGCACGGGTGGGATCTCTGCCGGAACCTGCATTCGAAAGTGATCGCGGTCTTGCCCGTGGCCTGGTCATCGATAGTGCAGGTAGAGGAACCCCGGCAGCTTTCCCGTGTTTGGGGGGGTCTGTCCCCTCCCTCCCAAACCCTGTTGCTGTCGGACACTTCTCCGTCCTTGACGTGCCTTGGAGGTGGTGGGACGCCCCCGGAGTCGGTGGTTGGGACATCTCCGGGGCTGGTGCTGGGACATCTCTGAGGTCACCAGCTCCGACTTCGGGAGTGCGAGGGTGGAGAAGGGAGACGTGGGCTCTGGCAGCGAGGGGAAGCTTTGGACGGTCCTGTGTCCCCCACAGGTATGTCACCCACCTGATGAAGCGTATTCAGAGGGGACCTGTCCGAGGCATCTCCATCAAACTGCAGGAGGAGGAGAGGGAGAGGAGGGACAACTATGTCCCCGAGGTAAGGCTCTGGCTGCACTCCAGTGCCCGCTTTGGCATCTATCCATCTTGCCTCGAGATGTCTTTGCTGTTAGTGGCCCCAAATTTCTTTAAAACAAAACCTCAGCCAGGAGGAGCTGAAGAGGGTTTGAATCAAAGAGGGCTGAGGCAGATTTTGGCGTTGTATCAGGGCACTCCCTCAAAAACTGCTTTCTGGGGCAGGAAGGGCAGCTGACGTCTTGTGTTCTGACTGCTGCCAGTCAGCAGATGATATCCTGCCTCAATTTTCCTACCTTAAAATGAGAAAAACTACAACTTGGTGGAATGGGGGAAGATATTTCAGAGTGGCTTAAAACCTGCTGTACAGTGAATGTCACTGAAGAGAGGGAATTGATGAAACCCCCTCTCGCCTTGAACCTGCATTTGCCAGGGGTTGAGGTCTTGCCCGTGACCTGGTTGCTGATAATCCAGGGACAGGAGCCCCGAAACTGTTCCCCGTGTTTGGGTTCGATCCTGTCCCTCCCAAACCCTGTAGCCTTCAGACAGGGTACTTCTCACCCCTCTTCCAGATCTCCCTGATCAGCTTCCAGTAGAGCTGCTGGCTTTTGGTGCTGCACAAAAACGCTCAGTTGTGCTAGCTCAGCTCTCCCAAATCGTTGGTGCTGGGGTTTGGTTACGTGGAAGGTTATTTTAGCGATGATCTGGGAGGAAGAGCTATGACGGTAGGCTGTCACGGGAGCCTCGGCAGCGCAGTAAGGCGGGCTGGTGCTGTCCCCCCCACCTGGG
>NW_010531560.1:5050-5614 GCF_000687285.1 Phaethon lepturus | reverse complement strand
GGAATGCCCTCCCTGCTTTGCCTTCTGGTTTTGTAACCCGAGGTGAGGTGACATGGCTTCCCACGAGGGCTTGGTTTGACTCCCTCGCTCCCGATGGCTAGAAATTATGCCTGAAACACCGCAGATCCTCTCACAGATGCTTCAAACTCTCAGATTTTGGGTGTCGGCCCAGTGCTGACTTGCACAGCTGGTGTCGGGGGCTTGGCGGCACCGCTGGCGGGGTGTCTGTCCGTCTGTTTTGCATAGTGACCTTCCAGGTGCCTTTCGAAGGCAGGCTGAGGGGGTGCTGCTGGAAGAGGCCACCCCTGGAGGGAGCCCAAGCAGGGAAGGAGCGCCTGTGCTGTAGCTGTCGATGCAGCCTTAGCTGAACCTGCGTTATTCACGGTTTCTTACAAAAACACTGGTGTGATGCAGCCTCCTGGGGAAGGAGGTGCACAGAGGTGGAGGTTTGGGGTCCGGAGAGGGTTTGAGGAGGTTGCTCTGGATTAAGGAGCAGGACACCTCAGGTCCTGGGGGTGGGGCAGGCCAGGCAGTCACTCAGCATGGCCCTTGCGCCCCTGCCTT
>NW_010531560.1:0-4977 GCF_000687285.1 Phaethon lepturus | reverse complement strand
ACCCAATGCTGGCTCCTCTTGGCAGCCGTGGCGTGGAGCTGGTTAGGCCTTGTGTTTCCAAAGACTTGCCTTCAAGTGCTCTTCTCCCCGTGCGGGGCCTCTCTGCTGCCCAGTGGCCTCTGGCGGAGCTGTGGCAGGAGAGCTGGACGCCCTTGGGGTCCTCCTGGCTTATTCTGTTGCTGGAGCCGTTCCCCACGGCGGGCAGAGCAGAGAGATCTTGTTGGTACTGAAACAAGATGTGGGCAGCACTGGATGGGGGGTGCTGGGGCAGGGATCAGGTCCCGTCCCGCAGCCCCTTTGCAGTGAGACGGGACCGGAGCAGGGGAGTGGGGACAACCCGATGGCAGCAGGGATGTGACTGCGGGGCCTCGTCAAACTGTGTCCGTCTTTCCTCTGTCCCCAGGTCTCTGCCCTCGACCAGGAGATCATTGAAGTGGACCCGGACACCAAGGAAATGCTGAAGCTCCTGGTGAGTGGCCCCCGCTGTCCCCCTGCTGGGCTGGTGGCGGGTCCCCAGCAGCGCTCCCACTGCCCCGAGAGGCTCAACGGTGTCGGCTGAAGGCTTCAATGCTCCGGGCACGTGGTGGGGCTTCCTCCACGCTGGCACCCATAGGCTGATTAATTCCCGTACGGCTCTCAGGAGGGGAGAGGCAGGGTGGATGCGCTCCTTTGGCTTCCCCTCCTCAGCTCTTGCTGGGTGGGGGCGAATGTGGGTTCGGCCTTAAAAAGTCTGGATGCCCCCAGCCACCGATGAGCTGATCTCCGGAGCAGGGTGGATCGTCTCCCCTTCTTTCTGTAGACACGAATCTGCCCTTGGCGGGGTTGGGCATGGATGGCAGGCAGAGCAGCACAACTGATCCCCATCCCATGCTGTTTTCCAGGACTTCGGCAGCCTGTCCAACCTGCAGGTGACGCAGCCCACGGTGGGGATGAACTTCAAAACGCCCCGAGGAGCTCTCTGAGTCAGTCGCTGTATGTCATTTTTCCAATAAACGTGGGGAAACCATCTCAGCCTGCCTGGTCTTTGGAAGCCTGCGTCCCCAGGGATGACAAGGGAGGGCTGGTTCCTCAGGGCACCGCGTCCCAAATATGGGTGTCTGAGGCTTCAGAGGCTGAGGAGGACTCGACACCGTTTGCTGGCGTCTTGTTGGGGTTTTTTCCTGGCTGTTTGGGGTGTGAGGTGCAAAGGTGTTACTTTAAAGGCTCTCAGGGCGGTGGGAGAGGACAGCCACGGCAGCTCCTTGGAGCTTGCCAAAGCTCCTCGCACTGGGCACCTCACAGGTTTGCCTGTGCCTCCTGTGAGCGGATAACTCTTGGGAGTCATGCTGTGCCAGAATAAAAGTTGTTTTTTATAATTGTGTCGGTCACTTTTAAGCATTTAAATTAAAGGAAGAAGTCTTTTGTCAATGGTTTTCTTTGTACGAGGGGAGTGACCAGAGCCGAGCAGAGCACTGCGTCTGGGGTGGAAGCTCCCCTCTGGAGATGGGCCCTGCTGAGGCTTGTGCTGCCCTGCCCACAGCGAGATGCTCCTTCCAGCAATTTCCCCAGGGCGCAGCAGGGATGTGAGAGTTTTGGGGTTCACCCCGACGCCCCAAAACTGTCCTGCCCCACCCCAAAGCAACTGTCCTGCTATGCAGAGGCTCACCGTGGAGGCAGGGGAGACCTACAGGTTTCGGTGTTGGCTGTTGGCATTGTCCGGTCCCGTGACCCACGTCCCTGGGTTCTCCCTCCCCGCCTTGCGTGGCCGGCTCCAGCACGGTGTGGGTTTTCCTTTGGGGAAGTCTGAGAACCCCGGGCCAGCCCCTGCCTGTCCTGCCAGCCCCGCGACGGCCCTGGGTCCCACCGGTGAGCGTGTACCGTGGGGTGGGTGCGGCTGTGCCATGGGATGACGTGTCCCTCCAAGGGAAACTACAGTTTGCAGCCACATCTTGAATCCTCCCGGCGCAAACAAAAAAGCAAAGGTTTTGTGTTTTGGGGAGAAGCGTCTGTATTTGTTTGCTGTGGAATATGTTTTAAATAGTTATTTAAAGAAGAAAAAGTTTACAGTAAATGCAGCCAGGTATTTAAACGTACGTTGAACGTGCCAAGCTGCAGTCGGGCTAAGCCAAGCAGGGATAGTTTACAAATCCCCCGCGTATCACGGAGATTTAACCCGGAGTTTGCAGCTCGATACCACCAATCTCTTCCCTATTTAACTAAAACACGGGGAGGACGCAGACTGACGGTTAAAATAACCATCGATCCACAGAAGAGAGCGAGCAAGGACACATTCCCAGTGTCTTAACTGCGGGATTGAATTTCCAAACGCAACCGAGAGCTCTCTGGCAGCTTAAGCTCTTGATGCAAGCAGCTACCCGTTACTTACAATTTTCTCTTCATTTTAGTCTTCACGTCAGCGTAAATGTTAATTTCGTTCTGAATCCAATACACCGCGTAGCCCGAGGTGCCGGGAATGAAATCACGGAGCTCCCCGACATATTTATTCATGTCGCGAGCAGAGGCGTAGCCTACAAAGGGAAAGCGCGAGTCTCACCAGGGGACCTGCCCTCTTCTCCGACAAAACAAGGACGACGGAAAATGCGAAGCGCGGAGGAGAAGGGAGCGATTCCAGTCACACCCTCAGCGTTTCTGCTGCTGTCATCACCGGGAGGAAGCAAGGAGCACATGGGGGGATCCCTGCTTCACCCGCAGTCGTTTCTCAGGCATGTTTTCTGCTCCTTAAAAATCTACCGACGCTGAACGTTACCTGTCACCATGTTATTAATCGGGTATTCCTGGAGGGCACGGCATGGAAATTCCCCCTGGGCAGATGCTGTGGAGCCTGTTTCTTCTTCGCTGCTGTATTGGGGAGGGGGGGAAATCTGCATTATTTCCTATGCGCTGTGGATCTCTTGAAATTTGGGGGAGGGCGTGTCCGAATCCTACCACCCAGGGCAGGAAAATACCTTTCGTCCAGGTCTAGCACATCTTCGTCCACTTCTTCCTCACAGCCTTTTCCCGCCGCCTCTGGTTCGTCTGTCAGATTTTCGTTGGGCTGCGAATATCAACGCAGAGTTGAGTTAAAATTGTGCCCTTGTGCCAAGCACAAGAATATTTCATCTTGTATTTGGGTTGAGGGTCTGGGGCAAAACTCAGGGTCCCTGAAGTTGATAGAACTGTTGTTTTTTTTTTAAGCCACACCTCCTGTAGGATATATTTCTCATCTTACCTGGTCTACAAGGGAATCATCCGCCTGCTCCCATATAAAACTACCGATTTTCCTTCTGATTTCTGCCGTGAACAAAAAATAAATGACCGTGAGAGCATCAAATAATGAGACTGCGCGGTAGCCGCTGCCTGCCTCTCACAGGTGCTAGCGGAGGCACTCGGCAGCACTCGCAAGGAGCTCACTGCACGGCGCTGCTTGCTAATGCAGTGTAAAAGACAGAACATTAGTTCCTCTGTCACTGGGGAGGAAGAATCGCTCCCAGCAGAAGGAAATTCCCTCCACCTAGAGCAGAAGTAACTGGAGGTTCTGGTTTGCACCCTAAAAAGGCTCCGCTCACAGGGGAACCCTCAGGGGAGCCAAACCTTGGTATTTTGGTGTTTTTTTTTCCCCCTGACCTTCTTGCAAGCAGGCGGGTGGCAAGACAAAGTGGCCCAGAACCACGGGCGGCTTCGCTCCTGTGCCGGTGCTCGCCCATGCAGACAGGTAACGGGCGTGAAAGACTGTAGCTCTGCCCTCCAAGTAATCACAGCTCTCGTGTATTCTGCAAGATAAAAAGACAACTGTTTCCAAAGGTAAACCTGAAAAACAAAACAAACTAAAAAGTTTAGAGGGATATTGTCGCTAAAACTGACCTGCTCTGGTATTTTTCCAAAAGAAGCTAATTTTCTGTAATTTTCTAACTATAAGAATCTACCAGCAACATCCTGTTGAGGTCCTGGCTGCCAGCACCTCCTGAGGGCAGCCTGGAGGAAGGACACCAGGGACCAGGTAAACATGTATTTTTAGGGACTAAATGGCACCATTCCGCACTCCGCTCTCGAGATGAGACCAGCTCTTCCCTAATTCCCCCTGGGGGAACAAGCCAGTTTGGCTGGATGCTGTGGTGGAAGGAAGGTTTGGGTTACTCTGGGTTTCTCAGGATTCCCGTCCCGCAGCTGGAGCGGGTGGCTGAGGGATTACAAAAATCTAAGCCTGTTTTAAGCAATATTGTGTTAAAAGAAGCTGCTTAGTCCAGCCTAGCAAAGCCTGCTGCAGAGCATCATGAGTAAACATTGCAGTTCCCTTTCACATAAATATATTTACATGATATTGAATATATATAAGTATTCACTGGCTGGAGGAAGACCCTGAATAGCCTTTCCTTATATTTGTACAAATGTTCTTGAGCTCTCTGAGCAAGCAGAAGGAAAACAGCAATTCAGCCCTTTTCCGGCCATTTTTACCCCCACACTTGCTTTCAGAGTTAACTCGCGCTGGCTTTTTTTGCACCTGGTTCCTTGGGGATGGTGTCGCCTCTGTTTTAGACCCCAAGTTTTCCAGTAGATCAGTTTGAAGGTAGCGAGAAAACCAGTGCAATTAGTTTAATTTACATCGGAGCTAAGCCAGCCTAACGTGGATGGTTTTTGCAGCCGTTTTCTGTTTCATCTGGCTATGTTTCAGCGCGCGCGTGAGTTTCCAGACCCCATTAAGTGGTAAAACCCCAGCAGATCTGTACCAGGCACTTCAAAAACACCACCCTGACTCTTAAAGGATGTCGGCATCCATTAAACACTTCACGTTAAATACATTAAAGCCATTATCCACGCCTTCATTGATTTTTCAGTCTCTACAGACGTTGTGTGAAGAGGGCTCAACGCGAGCGTGAAACGGGGATGCGGGCATCTCCCAAGCAAGGAGGGTGCTCCCGGCATGGGGGGTGACACGGAGGGGGACGCACAGCCCACCTGCGGGTGTCCGGGTGGGCAGCGTCGCTGCTGAAGAGATAGTCA
>NW_010531559.1:0-4303 GCF_000687285.1 Phaethon lepturus | reverse complement strand
ATATGTATGTTTTGTATTGGGTAATCATATGTATATGTATGCTTTTGTGTAATAAGTATATGCCTGCTCACCGAAATGGTGTGCAAGTTAGGAGGAGCGATCCCCCTTGCCCCTGGCGCCGTAATAAACGTACCTGCTTTATAACTCTTTTGAGTTGTGAAGTTTGTTTCCACACATCAAGTGTCACATTCTACTTTAAGTTCTCTCCAGTTCATTGCACTAATTGCCTGAATTAACTTGCTGCCAGGACAGACCAAATATAAATTTTTCTTATTTAGGTTATATAAACTTTGAGGGCGGGGAAAAGAATTCTTCTGGTTAGAGGACACAAAGCTGATTCTTAAGTTTTCCTCAGGATCCATGACAGTAATCCCTGCATCCAAACATTAATTTTAAATTTGTCTTGTCCTCAATAGCTTTTCTTGTAGATGAGATCTGTTAGATATAACATATTAAATCAAGACTTGCTTTTCATGAGTAAAGACATAAATATAGTCATATTCCAGCTACGATCTTCTGAATTTCTGGGGAATATAGATAGCCTTCTAATGAAGGTTGTAACATATAGGGAGACGTCACTCATCACTACCTCCTAGGGACCTTACAGCATACTTATTATTTGCAGATACATGGAAATGGATCATCAGTTCACTTGGCTGCCTTACAATACCTTATATGTTTTGGAATATCTTTTCTACCTGACAACATTGTACAAAGTTTTATATTCTGCACAACAGGACAGGAATACATCAATAGGTAATTACTTCATCCAGGGCAAGAAACATCCTACAATAGCACCAGTTGCTGTGTTCTTCATTATTGTGAAAATCCTACCAAGCATAGTATTTTCTCACAACCTATTCACAGTGGCTCAGCACACAAGCCCCTGAAAGTGGTACTCTTCTTATTGGAATAAATGTCCTAGATCTGGAAGACCTCTTAGAAACAAAAAAAACCTCCCTACCACCAGTCACCTCATCCCCTACATTATGCACCAGTGATTGAACTAAGAGATATGATTACTACTACACTAATTGTGAGATGCAGAAGAATTACTGTACAGACATCATATGAACATGCATTAACTGAAATAATAGGATTTTTCCACAAGAAATACTAACAGGCTCAAATTCCAAACTGGACTTTCTTTTTTGTGGCACAATAGAAGAGATCTCTCTTTAGTTGACCTCATTCTGAGATAAGGTTTTCTGTCTGCTTGTACCCATAATTAGTATATAACAAAGTTAGTGTGCAACACGGCCAGTAAACTTTTCCTGATGTTCTTTCATCAGTCAACAAGCTACCCCCCAAGAAAATGCTCAGTAATGTCATTTCCTCAAAGCTAAAAGGTCCAGCTTCCACTAGTTGAAAAATCCCAACCATCAATTGCTGATTTAATTGCAGACATGCCTCCTTAGGTGACCAACTGATAACACAACAGCATCAACTTCAGTTGCTAGCTCTGCTTAGTCTACCTACATTTTCCCCTCCTGGGGGCATTCTGCTTCACTTTGACATATGATCTTTGATGTTTTCTACAGTACTTATGCACCAACATAGAAGGGCTGATCTCAAAAAGACAGAACAACATCCACAGAAATATTTATGAATATTTTTATCATCATGCTCACTACGATAACCAGTCCCTTGTTTGCCTAAGCATCTAATTTGTTCTAATGGAACAGAAATACCCATACATCTTCCACATGAGAGGTAATTTAATTTTTTTTTCCCATGCAGGGTGAAGCCCTTCAGCAACACAAATCTTAAGTGAGCAGGCTAATACTTTTAATGCTATCCACCCTTGTTGATGATGACTTCTAGAAGTATGTAAAGAGACTATCTGATAAAAGTTTCCATTTACTTTTGTTTGCCTGATGTCACCTGAGAGTTTTCTTGTCCAAAGACAAGATGACAGACTATGCTCAACATAGCTTGCCTATTTAGGAAGGTCTCGCACATTGAGGAGATAATTTTTTCAATCACAAGTCTCCTTTAGTTACTGACTTGCTCCTCGACCTCAAGAAAAATAACAGTATTTATCCTTCATCAGGAAACAAAGTTAAATTTGCTGGCTTTAAAGTGGGCACCAAAGCAGAATGAAAGAAGAGGTGGGATACTAGGAACCACCCCTTCCACTGCTTTTTTCACATCTGGACTCATCTGCCCTACAGCGATTTGCTATGAAGAATAAGGGAAATCTGTGGCAGAAGCTAGGAACAACTATATCAACATTAGACTTGAAGTGATCCCTCACCTGCAACCATGAATGACAATAGATTTCCTTCCAAGCTTAAAAATAATCTTTCCCAGGCATACACCTTCCTGGATGTATGAAGAAATTATAGTTAACTAACTGATCCAGGACAAGTTGTAGACCCTCCTAGTAATGTGAATACGGAACACAAACTACTCTGCTTGAAATAGTCAAAATTAACTAGTAAAGCTAACTTCTACCAATAGCTTCCTACCCTAAAGAGAAAGGAATTCCTGTATGTAAGAACTGAAGAAGGTGATAAAAGGGGCACAGGTGGCCTAGAAGAAGTAACCTGAGGTCCACTCCTTATGTATTTATCTGCCAAATGACATTGTGATGCTAAGTAAGAAAAGCTTAGCTTAGCACTAAGAGTGCTGTTCTTATTATTTCCCCTTTAGAAGCCTGCATCTCAGGAAGAGATAGTGAAACAGACTCCTGAGGAGACACAAACCAGTTTTGTTTTGGGGTTAATATAAAAACTGAAGCAGTATTTTGGATTTTCCAAGGAAAGACTGTAACAGCATACAGCCACAGCTAGCTATCATCAGCCACACATACCTATCAGTGGCTGTAAAGAAATAAAAGAAACTGGAGATTATACCATGAGATGATCATTAGTATAATGATCTCATTATCTGCAGGACACTAAAGCAACCCTTGTAGTAGATATGTGGACCTTAATATGAAGAATCTTTATCTTCTAAATATTACAATATTTGATTAAAAACATACTTAGCTGATACATCAGTTTTCTCCATACATTTATAGTGAGCAACAAGAAGATGTCTTAAAGATATCTAATGCAGCTAACTAGGTAGTTATATATAGCAATCTAATAAAATCAACTTAATTTTAGTAGTCTATAAATACCAAAATACAAATTTTAAAAGCAAAGTTTATAGAAATAGTATATTAAAAACTTACTGTATGCATAGGTTCTCAGAAGGAAAGTATTTCTTATTCCTACAACATCATTTACATTCAAGTCAAACTCCACACAGCTGTCGGCGAGAAGAAAAGAAAAAGAATCAAGCATCGGATATTCAATTTCAGAATATCTATTACCTACTTAGTGACAAATGTGGAGAAATAACTTTAAGATAATACTCTAGAAACTTTCTTCAAAGTTTTGATGCTGTGATGTCTACTCTGATTTTGTTTATAGTACTTGAATTGTTTATAGACTTGAATTCCATTGTTATCAAAATGTAGTTCTTGTTTCACATAGAAAATACACGTAGATCCAAATTTAGACCTTAGGACAACATAATATATCAAATAATTTTTGGATTTTTAACAAATCTTTCTCCCAACTAGACAATGCATGATTTACTATGGACAACTTTTGATGCCAGGAAAGATTCTGAGGTATTAGTTTAGCTAATCATGCCAATGAAATGAGAAGGAGAATAACTGGAAGAGGTCAAAGTTAAGAATCTCTTTTCTGCAATGGTGGTCAGAAATAAATCAGCAAGCATTTTGAAATTAAAACCGTTTATTAGTAAATGGCACATGTTGTGTGAAAAAACTTCTGAATTATAACAGTTTCAGAACATGCAATTTGTAAATAACTGTTTCATACTGTTAACAGCAAATAAGAACAAGGCAAACAAGCACTACCTGCTTTTATATCCCCCCCAATTTGAGTTTCATACTGCATATAGAGCTTAACTGCTCACAGTACTCAAGAAACAATATTAAATTCATAGTCAATAAGCCATAGCAACATTTTAACTCACAACAAGAGCATATTATTGACAAAGCAGTAGCTATCTGCAACATACAGCTATTTCAATATTATATATCCAGGTCTCATAGTTGTTTGCCTGAACATTCCTTTGGATTCTCTTGAACTATTATAAGGGAAACATACACCTAAACTTTATTAAACTGGATAAAACACATTGATGCCTACAAAAGGTTTTTGACATCATTAACTACATTAAAAAATTCTTTACATCATAAGTATTACAGAGTTTTAAACCTGAATTAATATCAAACATGACTTCTTAGGTACTACCATCTTAAAATATCTAACAGTACAGG
>NW_010531558.1:2080-2495 GCF_000687285.1 Phaethon lepturus | reverse complement strand
CGTGCCGGATCTGAGCTGGCAAAACGGCCCCGCTCGGCAGCGTTTGGGGAAGGGGAGTTGTTGTCCCCCAAGGGCCGAGGGCTTCTCGGAGGGACCTTGATGGCAGGAGGGCTGTTCTGGGGCGCCGGGGGGATGACAGCGAAGTGGGGAGGCGAGGGACACCACGGCATGTTTCCAGGAGCGTGGTTTCCCAGGCGGGGGAAGCCGTCGAGAGGAGACGGTCGGCTCTGGTTCGTGTTTCGCTCTGCGCCGGCCCCGCTTTTGCCAAGATCAGGGTTTGGCCACATTTCAGCTCCCGGAGAAGCGGGTTGTGCCAACCCCGGAGACGGGGCTCTGCAGTGCTGCGGGTCGCTGTGCCAGCAGCCGTGGGGTCCGGCAGCCAGCGCTGTCCTTCCCCGCGGAGGTACGGGATGGG
>NW_010531558.1:899-1595 GCF_000687285.1 Phaethon lepturus | reverse complement strand
GCTGTCCTTCCCAGCGGAGATACGGGATGGATGAGCAAGGGGAGAGGAGCGCGGAGTCGAGGGAGCCGGAGGCATGGAGAGACTCTCAGCCGTGACAGGGAGGCTTCGCTGACGCTCTGCGCTTGGGGTTGGCGGGACCGGGAGAAGAGGGGAGCAAAATCCATCAGACCTTTAAAAAAGGGGGTGTTTGGGTCGGAGAGCCCTGCTGGCACCCCAGGTCTGGTGAGGTAGCGGTGACCTGATGTCCACAGAGCCGAGGCTGTCACTGGGAGGGTGATGGGGACAGGGTTCTGCCGACCCCGAGGGAGGGACCCGCGGCTCTCCCCGCCGAGCTGAGAGCAGCCCCGTCCCCGGCAGGCAGGCAGGGCTCCGGAGTTTTTGTCCCCTCTCTCACCGGGACGGCAGGCGGGAGCCGCGACCTGCGCATCGCCGGTGAGTTTGGGAGTGGGCTGGAGCCTCCCGCACCGTGTTTGCACAGTAAACAGCTGGTTAATGTACAGCAAAGCGGGGGGAAAGGCAGCAGGACTGTCCTCCCCACTAATCCCAGCCCTGGGACGCCTTCCTCCGCACATGGGACTGGCAGCCCCAGAGAGGCACAGAGCAGCACGGCCTGGGACAGGAGCTGGTCCCCGGGGCGCTCCCAGCCCCGTGGGTCCCCTCCGTCGTTGCCCACGGAGCTGCAGGCAAGGAGCTGGC
>NW_010531558.1:0-844 GCF_000687285.1 Phaethon lepturus | reverse complement strand
TGGGGAGGGGCTTCTCCCCCCGGCACGGCACAGCTGGGGTGCTGCCCGGCTCTGGGGGGCCCCACTCCCGCCATGGGGGTGTCGCAGCCCCTCGAGCTTTGCTTTGTGTTTGCTGGAGTTTTGTCCGGCTGTTTGCGAGCTGCTGCCTGATTTCGGCCTTGTCTGGCTCTGCCGGCTCCCGCAGGGACCCTGGCTCGGAGAACAGAGCAGGATCCCAAGACCTTAAGCCCCAGCGCAACTCCTCGCACTAATCCTGCAGTGCCAGCGCAGCCAGCTGTTGACTAAATCTCCCATTTTTTTGGTGTGTTTTGTTTTTTTTTTTTTTCCCCTGGATCTGGATTTCACTGGTCTTAAGCTTGGGAATTTGCTGTCGCAGGTTTCCCGGCTGCAGCCCATTTTTGAGCTGCTTTTTTGTGTTTCCTCTCCTCTGTCCCTGGGATTTGTCCAGGACCGACAAGTGCTGGTGCTGGCCAGTGCACGGGGCTGTTCGGGACCCCCCTCCGGGTCCAAAGGGAAGGTGGATTCCTATGTGCTTGGCCTTGGCTCCATGAATTGGGATCGAGGAAACTCTCCTTCCCTGATGGGATGCCGGAGGGGATGATGGGGGGCCGTGCCTGTTCCCAGGATGCGGGCAGCAGAGCACCTTCCTCCTGCTGTCAGGATGAGGAAGTCTGTGCTGCTCATGGCGGGTCAACCCCCTGCCCAGCTCGGCTGCGGGCAGGCTGCTGCCTGCGGGGCCGGGACAGGACGGGGCTTTCGGGGTGCCCCAGGATTCTGGCTCTCCTCTGCTGGGGGGTTTTCCTCCGCCGGCGAGTGCAGGAGGTGGATGCCCAGACCCGGTTAT
>NW_010531557.1:0-16403 GCF_000687285.1 Phaethon lepturus | reverse complement strand
ACCTTAGTGATTCTGTGATTCTGTAATAATCTCTTTTTAAACTAGAAAATCAGGTGTGAAATTCTGACCATCTATATTAAGATTTTAATACTTTTAAATAACTTTAATGAAAATGCTAAAGCAACATGTTTAATGCTATAGTTTTCTGATGCATCAAACCACTTAAAAGGTAGGTGTAACCTGGCTACACCCGCAGTGAGCCTTGCTGAAGGGCTGCCTTGACTTTAAAAGCAGTTTTTTTCAGGAGTTACAGAAAGAATAATTTTTAATAGCAGTTTTATCCACTAGTAAAGCTCAAAAATTAATTTTTCAAATTTCTTTAAAAAGAAAACCAAAGAAACACTCCAGGAAAGTGGTTTTCCTCCTGCAACCTCTGAATAAGAATCAGGTGCAAAAAGATAATATCTATTAGCTCTAACATCTCAAAGGTTTTGGCCCCAGTTATTGGAAACAGTCATTTCAATTTTATTGACTGTATACAATTCTTTTGTGCAGTAAATCAGATTTAAATGCAAAGCATGTTTTAATAAAAATATTTTTATTACCTAGCACACATGAATAACTTGTAATTGGTAGAAAGCTATTTGAAATGCTGATTTGTGCGTTTTCATTCAGTTCCAGTTTTTGTCCAAGTACAGTTTGACACAAGTGAAAAATAAACTATCATTTAGTAAATAGCAAAGGCACCACTTAGCATTGTTTAACATGGCAAAAAAGTTGGAAAAATTCGAACTCTCAACGCAGGTATCTGTATTTGCTTAAATGCATATAGATGAAGCAATCAATTGAATGTAGACGCTAGCTTTAATTGCAGTTCATGTTTTAATTATTTCCCACCAGTGAGAATGAACCTTTCTGCTCAAGAGTCCCACAAAAGTACAAACAGAAATAGGATTGAGACCAATGATGCTTGCTGATTGGAAATACTTTTATGCAAATCAACCCATCCCTGCTAGGGAGGGAATACAAGACCTCTCCATTACTGGTGCAAATCAAGGGCTCTGGTAGTCGTGGTGCCTCTGGGGGTCAGCAGGGGATGGACCTTGGGGAGTCTGCCGTGGTCCCTCATATCGAGAGCTGAAACTGCCATGATTTCTCCAGTTCAGGACAGAAAAGAATGGTTTCCAGCCCTTCTGAGGGCAAACAGTGAGAAATAGCACCTAGTCAAATGGTGCATGATAGATTGCGGCTAAAGGAGTAAAAACCTGCCTGCACTGATAATAAACATTGCAGTTGCTTGCAAAAATTACTCCCCAGGGCAACTTGCTCAAACTTTAGTTCTGGAGGAAGAATAACAGTGTCCATCAGAGTTAGTCCATTCAGTAATAAAATAAAAAAAACCCAAACCCAACAGGGAAAAGCCAGTGTGGAAGAGTGGCATCGGTGTCTCTTGTGGCTTTTGTCAAGGATGTTGTGCTGAAGTGACCCCAAGTCACTGAGACGGGTCTGTCCAGCTGGGTGTGAGCCTCAGCTACTCTACCTGGCTTCAGACTTGCTCCTTCCTCATGCCCTTGTCCTATCTGTTGTGACCTTTAAGCTATCTTTGGCCAGAAGTTTCTATGTAGGTATGTAACTGGAAGTAGGAAAGGAGCAAAGAGCTGCTCCAGCACTTTTTGTGTGGTTCTTCCTGTGTTTGGGGATGCCCTTGGTGATCCCTCTTCTGCTTCTGGCTCCCTGCATCATCTGAGGCTTCTCGGCTGGTGTCCATGTGCTGTGGTTTCCCACGTCTAAACTTGTTAGCACATGTCTAAACATGTGCCAAGCTAATCCGTATAGCACTGATTAGTCTTGTTGGTGGGTTGGGAGGCTCAAAGTGCTTAGAGTGAGAGGGGATGTGTTAAGCTTTGTAATGCTCCATGGATGTAGAGCTTTACCAGCTCTCCAGGTACAGCTGCTGGGAAGAGTTGCTCTTAAAGGAGGGAAATCCCTTCCTCAGTCCCTCTCAATTAGAAGAAGCATCTACAACCCTCCTGGAGACCTCCCTTCAGCATCAAGGTTAAACAGGAGTACGTCTGCAATCCTGTCCTCCCATCTCCTCTCCTTCCTTACAGAAATGGAGCTGGGGTCTTTTCGTCCTCACCCTCCAAAACAGCAAGAGAAATGCAAAATCAGTCTTGCTTTCATCCGCCTCCCTCCCTCTTCAGGAATTGCTTCTGGAGGCTCCTTCTGCCTTTATTCTAGTAAAATTATATCCCCAAAACATGGTTTCCATGAAATGCTATGCTTAATAAAATGTGGTGCACATCAATAATTTAGGTACTTGTGACAACACATAAAACTGTTAAAAATATTGCAAACTTTGCCCAGTGTTCTTGATAATTAAAAATGGATGCAATAGCAAAGTACGGTAGGTGTTAACTCTATTTCAGATTTTCCTGGTATTTAAACGAGGGACCATCAATTTTAAAATACCATAAAGTGTGTGGCAAGATTGTACTATTTTAAATATATCTGATATATTGTCTCATATATTTAAATTATTAATATGCAATGCAGCCAACAAGAGTCTAAATTCTACCAGGCAAAAGCTCTAGGCGATCATTACAAGAGGAGCTTGGTAAGCTATGGGAGAATGGAGATAAACCTCAGCAGCTGAGTAATCTCCTTCCCTGAGCTTGAGTCTCCTCTGCCTTGCTCCATATGGAGCCATTTACACCTGTGCTAAGTGGGGATAAAATGCTGCCAATCTGAATTCTTAGTTTCCTTGCCCTTGAGGTTGCATTTAACATCTGTTCTGCATTTGCAGAGCCAGATTGCAGCCTAATCTCTGCTGTTGTAGCCTGGGCATTATGGCAGGGAAGTCAGGTCAGTTGTCTGAGATTTGTGATGGGGTGGCTGAGAGCTGAAACCAGAGTGTTTTTAACATGGGAAGAGAAAATCAACCACACATGCCTGGAATTAGTGACTTGCTGAATGCAAAGCTGGGAATAGCTTTGATGGGATGGAAAGTTTGGGAGGAGAAGCATAAATTAAATAGAAGAAAGTAGAGATAGAGGCCAAAACTGTAGACTTGCTATCAGACTTTGGGTCAGCTGCAGGAAGCTGACAGTGGAAATCTGGAGAAACCCCAAGTGCTTGCTCTGTATTAGCAGTTACTCAGCTAAAATTTTATTTGCAGGGCAATACTCGTCCCAAGGTCATAAATGAGGGGGGTTCTTGCTGGTGCAGAGAGGAAATCTGGGTTCCTTGGGCCATGCCTTTATATTTCATGGCCCAAGGTCCCCAGGGCACGCAGCTTCCCTGGAGGATATCAGCAGAAGGCAAAGGGTTGACGAAGCCCCAGTATTTTTCACACTTATACGCAGGGCCAAAATAAATTGATCAATTTTTTTGTGCTTGCTCCAGACTCTGCCCTACTGCTGTGGCTATGCCTTTGTTTTGGGACAAAAGAGATGAAATGAATAGGTAGTTAACATTTCTTGGGGTTTTTATTTAAGGATTGCCTGCAGGCTCAGGAGGACGTCATCTTTGCTTTACCAACATCTCTCTGGGAGTCCTGGCGTAGGGAAAATCTTATTTTAAGTGAATAGAATTGGTGTGGGGTCTGGGGTGAGAAGGGGATGTCTCATGAAGTCCCTGAATACAGGCAAAATACTCCGTCCTGGGAATTGCACTTTGTTCGTAAGAACCTACAGACTGAGAGGTCAAAAAGAAAAAAAGATTAATTCAGTTTAGTTTTGCATGCTGTTCCTGGCGGTGCTGTTTTCAGAGGCTGTGTCTGAGTGCAGTGCTTCGTGCACCTGGCCAGCTGATTAATATTTTTCCATGGGGTGTGTGTGTGTGGAATTTATTCCTGGCCTGACACAAGTGGGTGATTAGTTTATGCCTTTGATCCCGAGGATTTGCAGCACTGTGCCATTAGGGAGACTGCATCTGTATGTGTTCAGGGCTGCTGGATCCTGCTGTTGTCTGGAGGAGCAGGAGGAAAATCCCACTTTCCTCCCTTCTCCTTTCTCTGCTCCTTTTAATTTTCCGCTGAAGGGCGATTCATGCACTCTCCCCTTGGCTAACCCAGAGATGTAAGTGCTCCTGGCTCCTATGTTGTATTGAAATCTTCTTTATTCCTCTGAGGGCACAATCTTTAGGTCATATTTTAGAGAAATCAATGTGAAGTGAAAATTGGCAGCTTTGGCTCTACATGAAAATGACAAGTGCCTCATTATTGGCCAAGGAATTTTTTTTCGAGGGGAGGAGAGTGGTGGAAAATGTCAATGTTCTGTTTTTCTTTTTAAATGGACTTGGGTTGTGGTGACTGTTATGGAAGTGTATTTCATTTTCCATTTAGTACCATCTTCATTAAATACCAGAATGAATCTCTCCATACAGCAGAGTGTACATCACAGGGAATTAATCGTCCTGTTCACAGAGGTAGTATTTTCATGAGTCACTAATAATGATAAGTGTAGTGCTTCCTTACAAGATTTTTTTCCTTGAAAAATAAACACTGACGAAGAATAATAAAAAATAAGACTAAGAGCATCCTCCTGACGTGCAGTGTGTGGTGTACGTGTCGCTGGGCAGCCAGGCAGGCAGCTGGGTGCAGGGAAGAGGAGTTCAGGGTGGCTCCGTGTGCCCACCAACCCCTCCGAGTGGGGCACTTTAAGTGGTATCATCCTCCATGTTTGCCTGACCTTTCCTCAAAACTTCAGTGGTGGATGTTTGTTATGCTTTATGGACAGTCAATTCTAGTGCTTTGCTGACCCTCAAATTCAACAGTTTCTTTTGATGTTGACCTAAATGTGCATTGCTGCAATTCAAACATGTTCATTATCACTTTATCCGTAGCAGATACAGAGGATGACCTATCTGTCTCCCTTTCTGAGGCTGCATCACTCTAAGATGAGGATTTCTGCTCTTTTCCCTCTACAGTGTCTCTTTAAACTGAACCCCAGCAACTTCATCTTTCCTCAGTTGCTCCTTCTTGGTTTCCCAATCCACCCACATCCATCCGGGATGGCAGTGCGCCAGTGAGCAGGCTGCAGGTTTCTGAAAGCCTCACCGCTGCCCCGTGGCCTGCCCTACCCCACTTTCCTTGCCGTTGGCCCTAGTTTGGCTCAGGATGGTCCTTGGCTGATGGCCTCATGCTGGGTCTTTCCTGCCTAACTGCAGCTCTCTGCACAGGACCTCGTTGACCACAGCCTGCTTCTCCTGTGGGGTATTTCTCTTCTCGAGACTGGTCTGAGTGTCCACCGTCTCCTGTTTGCTTGCAGTGCTGCTCCAGCTGATATTATCTCCAAACCTACTGTGTTGCTCAGGTCGGTCGGTGAAAATAGTGGATAATAGTGGCCCAAGACAAATACTCACGCAATGCATATAACTACGTTCCTCCAGTTTGACAATAAATCATTGAAAGCTGCTGTATGAGTATGTTTTCTACCTCCTGCATTACCACCTTCACAATCTCACCTAATCATACTCCTGCAGCTTGCTTAAGACAATGCCATGTAAAATGATGTCAAAGGCTTTGCTGAGGTTGTTGTATACAACACTGATCCTCTCTCCCTCTCCATGAGTCCTGCTGCTCTGTCATAGGAAAATGAGATTGGCTTGATATTTGTTCTTGACAAATCCGTGTTGGCTGTTCCTCACCACCTTGTTATCTTTTAGGTGCTTAGAAAGTGTTTATTTGATGATTTGTTGCAATATTTTTTCCGGGAATTGAAGTTAAGCTGACTGGCCTGTAATTCCCTGCTATGTTTGCTGTTCTCTGCTCTTCTGGGATTCACCAGAGTCCCTGAGTTTTCAAAGATAAGCACTAACAGCCCTTGGATTGCCTCCGCTGCTTCTAAGTACCTGGCAGTGAATCTCAGCAGACCCAGCTGATTCGAAAACATGTAACTTATATAAATATCCTCTGGACTGTTACTTTCCCTTGTAGTCTGAATTATTACCTTTTTGTCACAAGTAACAATTGAAATATCTACAGAAATGCATCCATAATTTTTAGCAGTGAAGCATTACCCTCTGCAATGGCATTTGGTAACCGCTCTGCTGAATGAAGAGGAGCTCTTCTCCTGGTCATTGACTTATTATTAATTTGACTTAAATAATAACAAAAAAAATTAAGTTCCTTACAAGCTCCACAGCAACACACTTGACCTGTTTTTTAAATTCCCAAAGGCATGCCCTACTCATTTACACAATCCTTAGCCATTTGAACCAAAACCCTTAGCCATTGGAATTAGTTTCTACAACCCATGTTCTGTCCTGTCTGTGGTCCAGGATGTGGTCCTCACCAGATGCTTTCCCATAGTTTATATGGCTCTTTTTTAAGATTCAAAGGCAGGTCAGAGGGTGAGAAGATTTTATCCTGGAGATGGTTGCAATTCCCTCATGTGCTACAATATCTCTGCTGTGCCCTGGCAGGCTCCAGCAGCTGATGGCTGGGGTGGGCACCCTGTGTTGTCCCACCAGCCACAGCACCTGGTGGACAGGGCCAGGGCAGAAAATGCGCTGCTGTTCTCAAATACCTTAACTTTCCAGGTGAAAACGTGTCTTTAAAATAGACCAGAAGGATTTTTATTTTGGAACTCTGACACTTTTATCTTTGTCTTGTCTTTATCATCATTTTGTGACACCACGTTAATAATGAAGAACAGATTTCACTGATAATGGTATACTATGACAACTTGTTAAGCAAATCACACTGTTTTTCTTACTTGCATTAAGGATGGCTGGGATTTGGCTTGCTGAATGAAACATCAGATTTTTCCTGTTTCAAAGTGCTTCCCATCTAGTTGGCAATGAAATGGTTTGACAGTTTTCAAGTAGGCAACATCTTTGATCTATGTGTCAGCTTGCTTCAGCTCGCTTGATTGGAACAAACAGCAGATGTTTTGCTCTAAAGAAGAAATATTTGGTATCTGTTGTCCCTGATGTTTTTTTAAAATAAGTCAAGAATGTTTCAACTTCTACATTCCATCATGGTAGAACTTGTCAGTCATAGTAACATCTGTTATAGTGGACTTGTCATAAAAAAGAATAAACGTTGCCAAAGCTGTAAAACAGAATTGAAACTAAAATTTCACAATTCTGAAATAAAATTCTTAATGGAAAACTTGAGGCAAGATGTAATGTCATTTTGTAATTTCATAATGGCAATTGACAGAAAAGAACATTTTTCAAATAAGTTCAGTTTCAATAAAACTGAATCAGTTTAACTGAAGGACATTTGGATGAGAAACAAAAGCAACCAAACAAAAGGTACTTGTCCCCACTGTGAGATGGACAGGTGTGACCCCTGAGAGGCTTCATGGGTGCTAAACATTGGATCACGTTGGGAAATGCCTCTTCCCATGAATCATTCAGTCTTCTACTTCATATACTTGCGGGAAAAGCCCCTTTCTCTGTGTAGGATCCTTGCTGGTGAACCCAAGGCTGTGGCAGAGCCAGGTAGCTCTGCACCTGTAGAAGCACTTTCCCTTGGGGCAAAACCAAGAGTAAGCTCAGAGCACTGACCTTGTTGTCCTGCACGTCATGGCACTGTCGTTGCCACCTCTGTGGCTGGCAAGGTAAGTCCATTTCTTTTGCCCAAGTATAAATATTGACTACAACCTCTTCTCTGTGAGGAATCCCAGCCTCTGAAATGCTGCTGGTTGTTGCCTCCTGGGATCTCTCAATGGTTTTTCTCTTCTTGGGGAAAGCTTTGATGTAGAGAGGAGCAAGCTGAGGGCCTGGCCCCACTGCTTGGCTGAGATTTGATGGCACTGAGACTGTGGGAGAGCAGCAGAGAAAGGTGTCAGGTTGGGGTGTTTTGCCTACCTGGGTCCCTTCTGACTGCACCATAGTCAGGTAGTGACTGGTCATAGTTGGTGATGGTCTGGCTTGCCCAAGGAGGTAGACCTGGAAGGGAAACCGGGTGAATGTAACACCCCAAGATGAAGGAAAACTGCCCCATGCTCTAGGTTTATGCCATAGTAAAAAACCCAAAAAACAAAAAAACCTCTTGTGTTCTATAAAGGATGATGATCCAGTAACTAATTAGTACTTTATTAGCATATTTGTATAAGACTGACTAAAACTAGAACTACAGACTGATTCTTTTCCCCTACTTTTTGCAGTTCTTATGTTTTTGCATCTGTACTGTCTCTGCCCCAGCCTGGTTGCTTTGCCGTACAGCATGTTTGGACCCTGTCTGGATGTTTCTTTGCAAAAGATTTACGTTGGAAGATGGTGGTTTGATAAAATCACATGTTTCTGCATGTGCAGCGTGCAGAAGTGGTATTGATTTGACAGTTTAACTTTGCAGGGGAAAAAAAGGCAGCACTTTGAAAATTGACTGGATTCGAATGACAGGTTTTGATACTTTTAGTTTGAAATAATACTTTCATTCAAAATACAAAAAAGGCAGAGGGAGGAGAAATCAAGAGCCAAAACTGAAGAGAAATGTATCAGTTGATGACATTCTTTTTCCTCCCTTTGTAAAGGTATTTCATAATTTAAAAAGGGGGGGAGTGGGAAAGATTTTTGCATTTCCACTCAGGACAAAAAAAAGCCCGAATCTCTCTGTGGCCAGCCCTACGCAGAATGCCTATCGAGAGCGGAAGAGCTGCAGCTGTGAAGAAAAGGGCTGTTTCTGCTGTGTAAAGCCTGCCTGCCTTCCCCTTTTCATGCGGCCTGCATCCGATAACGGAGAATGTTTATTCTGAAAAGTCATCAAGATCGAGTCCGAGCTGCAGTGAGCCGGTGGCTGTTACCGAGCTCTCAAACAGCCACCTTCGCTCTGAAGCCTGACGGCCCGCTGCTGGGCTGCCGGTAAGATCACAGCTCGTGCCAAAGCCTTCAGCTTTTAAGGCTGGGCACGTAGTGAGGTATTCTGGGGTTTGCGGGGGGACAGAGATACAGTAATGAGCGTATGCACGAGCGTTTGTCTCGTGAGTAACTGCTACAGCCGGCATCGAGCTGCTCGACATGCGCCGTGTTTAAGTTATGCAGGATTTGAAAGGTTTAGGTCTAAACACTATCACTGGTAGGTCTCTGCAGGGCCCCATCTAAGCTTGCAGGTTGGCTGGCTCTGTAAGCAAAATAATAATGAATATAATTATGAGTAATTTCCAGCCTGTTCGTAGAAGCCAAGCTGAATGTCTAAAGAATCCTGATTTCCTTGGTGCAATGATGTCCCGTTCAGCATCGGACAAACCGCACAGAGTCTTCCATTCATATTCTAGTCGGCATCTTTAAGACAACTCCTTTCCTCCCCTCTGCTCTCACCTCTGATGGATAGACCACCCCTGATAATGCTGGTGCTCTTGGTGCTCCGAGGCTTGCTCCGAGCGGGGCTGCTGGCGCTGAACAGGGCAGGAGGGAGCAAGCGGCAGCCTCTCCCGTCCCAGCAGTCAGGGCCGAGCGGGGAGCTGCCGCCCTCCGTGAGGAGACAGATCTCGTGGTAACGTGGTCCTTCGGCCCGGGCTCTACCTGCAATTTGCCTGCAAGAGAACGCGACCCCCCCCGAGCGCACCCCTGCTTTGGGGGGGGACTGGGAGCTCTGGGAATAGAGGGCTGGCCTGCTGGGTCGGGCAATCCCAGAACGGCTCTGGGGAACGGAGCGGACCGGGGCTCAGCCGGGTCCTGCGCTGCCAGAGCCCACGGCTGCACGTCCGTCCTTGTACGTCCCTTTCCCGGGGGAGGAGAAGCCCTGAACACGCAGCAGCGGGGCCGGACGCATCGAGACGGGGCCTGCAGCTGAGGCTGCAGGGCAGAAGGGCAATTTGCCGAAAACGCGGTGCTTGGGCATGTTTGGTACGTTCCCGGGGGAGGCCGCAGTGCTGGGGGGCTGGCTGGTGCTTCCCCCCCTTCTCCGCTGCCGCGGCAGGGAGGCGAAGCCGGTCCTTGAGAAAGACGCTGTGGGATCTTTGGTGATTGCTCGTCGTGAGGCATCCTGCCCGTAAAGGCTTTTGTTTGCTATACATCTCCAAAGATCTTTACGACCCCTCATTCTTGCCTTTGAAAGCCCGCTGCTGGGGCCCCAGACCGGGAAACGTATATGGACGTAAAGTATATGGACGTAAACATCTTCACACACACGAGGACTCGCCTCCGGCTTAAGCGTTACTCGCGTCTGCAGAATTTGTCCTCGACGAAGTTGCTGCCTTGCCGTACAACTCGGGGAAGAGGAAGGCTGGGCTGGGGTCGCTGCCGTGGGGAGCTGCAGGCAGGCTCGGGGGGACACGGGCACAGGGGCTGAGGTGCAGCTGCCTCCCCCAGGGCGGATCCCACCCGACCCACGGCGGTGGGAGAGGGAGCGGATACCCACAGCAAACAAAACTTCTCTCTCGGCTATCTAAAAGTATGGCCTCGTTTTGAGTTATGGTTTCACTGCTGCCACTTCTTTTTTTAATTATTTCAAGACTCAAAAGTATAACTAAGGGAAAAGATAAAGTCTGAAATCCATTAAAAGCTTTTTATTCCGTGGAATTTTAAAATATGGTCTCACCTTGATGTTGTTTGATTTCTCGGTAGCGAAGCTGAATTCTAATTTTACTCCAGTAGCTTTGTTAGCCAGCTATACTTTTCAGGCTCATAGCGTATGGAAGAGTTAAAAATAATCCAGATTTCATTTTTAATCTGTCTCACTTTAAACAATTTATCCTTTTTGAGATACCTAATTACCCAGCTTCTTTTAGATAACCACATGATGGGGGGTGTGTGTGTGTGTGTTACATCTGCGATCGCAAATGGAATATCTGATCCCTGTGGAATGATCCATCAGGGAATGAGGGTAATTAGTCTCTAACAAACACAATTTTGGAAACATCTGTGCAGATTTAAGCTTAGGGAACAGGACTGGGGAGCAGGTTTCAGCAACAGGAAGAGAGTGAGAAAGCAGAACTCAAGGTACCAGGCAAATATTGCAATTAAATTAGTCAGCTTGAGGAAATTAAATCAAGGGAAATTGGAGTGTGTCATATTTTTCGATCTGGATTTCTGGCTGTTATGAGATTTTGAAGAGAGCCAGTGAAGAAAATAGAAGCTAATAAGTTTTATTTTTTTTTCCTAGTGACTCAGGAGAGCTGGATGAAGCCCTTTCTGATTTTGCGATAATTAATGCAACTCCCATGGCAAAGGGAAATGCAGAGAGTAGTTATAAGTTGGGTGAACTCTCACAGCAGATTTTCAGACAACTTCTCATTGCTCCACTCTGCACAACTTTTTTTTTTCTTCGTTAAGCCAAGTTACTCTTGCACAGGCCAGCCTTACCTACAGGGCCAATCTTCGCTGAAGAAATGTGCCTGCAAACTTTTGATGGGCAGTTGGTGATTCTTTGCTGACTTTTTTTTTTCTCTTGGGGGCAGGCGGGTACTGGCATTAGCTATGAACTGATCTGGGAGATGGAGATGGAGAAGTAGAGGCCACCTGAAGCTTTTGCTGTGTGTTATGAGAGTGTTAACCTCTGGCAGGGCAGCAGGGTCCCCGACTAGTGTTTTGTCTGGTGGTACTTCTGGAGGACAGGTCAGAGGGACAACCTCGTTGCTGATGAAAGGGGAGAGCACGCTCGGTGCTCTCTGCCGCCTCTTCCCACAACTCGCCTTACACCCGCTCTGGGACTCCTTGAATGCCTCCAGGAGCTGGTTCAGCTCGTTAAAACAGCAGGAAAGAACCAGTTTTTGGCAGGAGGGGTGAGCTGAGTCGGCTGGTGGAGGGCTGAGGGTTCCAGGGGCACCCTGAGATGGCGGATGGGGCCGAGGTGCAAGTCCTTCTTGGCAGCTGTGAGTTGTTAGCGTGGGGATGGCAGCAGGAAAGTTAAAGCTTTTATTTCTGATTTATTGGAGAACAGCTTCAGAAATCTCCTACCTTCCTATGCATTCAAAAGATAGCTTCATTTTTCACACTTAAAGTAAAGAAAGAACTTCCCTGACTTTTCAGGGATTTGGATCAGCTTCCTTTACCTACATCTCAACGTTATGAATTTGATTGTTCTCCAGGGTCTGTGCTGGGAAAAGTACTTAAGCGTATAGTTGATTTCAAGTGTAAAGTTGGGTAGCAATAGTTACGAATAGATGTTTAAATGCATTTGTGAAGGAGGACACTTCTGAGCTGTGGATGTGTGGATTTAGCTATTTTAGAAAAAATTGTGTAAGATCCTGTAAGTGCCTTCATAGCAGTGCCTATGTAGTGATAAATAGAGTATGCGGTCAAAGATGACTCTAAAACAGACCCAGGAACCTTTCTTAAAAATTTCTGCTTTCAGTTTCTAATTTGAAATTTGTGCCAGTTGGTAAACAGCGTTAGTTTGGGTACAGTTTTGGTATCTTCTCGCAAACCAGGAGGATCAAGAGGCTGTCGTAACCCAGGGCCCCCGGGCTCTCAAACGCCGGCGAGTGGAGCAAGGCTCTGCCAGCCGTGCAATTCATTTCCCCGGTGCTGCGCCAGGACCCACGTCCCCAGCAGGTTTAAATTCAGCGGTGAGAGCAGAGGAGGCCAACGACCATTACGCATAAGCAGATGAGCTGCTGCTTCATTTTTCATGATTACTCGGGTAGCACTACGCTGACAGTTAATATAGAAAATGGGACATGTCCTCCTCCACGGAGGATGAGTTGATGGAGGGACCGGCAAACGCGGGAAAGCAACAGACCTTCCCGCTGATGCGCACTGCGGTACGAACGAAGGCGCAAGAGAGAATTTGCAATTAGTATCCAAGGAGGTGCAAATTAGCCGTCCCTTTCTGAAAAGTGCTCTCACCAGCTCCCTCCCAAGCCCAATTTCTGCTCCTTGCTTGGCGTGGAGCGAGAGAAAACCCAGGGATGTGGGTCTAACTACACTTTGTTTCCAGGGGCCCACGAGGGACGCGCTGCGGAATTAACGTGTGCCTGTTCTAAAATTGCGAAAGCTGTTAAAGTCAGAAGGTTTGCAGAGCCCTGAATGAGCTTCCTGACAGAGCAAGTGGAGGAGAGGAAGGTGGTGTGAAAGCAAAAGTTTGGTGTCTCCCTCTCCCAAGGAACATAAAATCTCCTTCTAAGAGCTCCAGGATAAATACCCTGGAGTCTTAATAACCATGCAATACTTTTACAAGAGCGGGAGAGCAGTGCATGAAGCTACTGGGTGGTCAGGGAAGCAGGCTGACCTCCCATAAGCGTCTTTTTTATTGTTCTGTTGATGCTGTGAGCAGAAAGGCTTTCGAGGCTGCGTACCCAGGAAAGGAGCCTTGCTTTAGATGAAGTATGTGCTGACGTTGAATGTGGGTTTTCGTTCACTTGTGGCCCCGGCCTGTGAGTGCAAGGGCAGCTGTCGAACGGTGTTTTGCAGCGCGTAGGAACTTGGCTGTTGGAAAGCACAGGCCAGAAGAAACTTGAATTATTATTTTCTTAAAACTGGCAATCTCTTAGACTTGTTTGTGGGAAAGGCTGATGTTCCAAAGACCTGTGCAAAATCTTTCCCAAACAAGCCCTTATTTCTGCTTGCTTCGTGGGCTCAGTGTGGAGCAAAATAAGGGGCTTAGCTGATTTCCATGCTGCCCCAATGATTTTATGCCAATGCATACCAAGAGATTGCTTTTTTTTCTTTCTCTTTGCACTTCATTGCATCTCAAGTACCTATTTCAGGTTCCTGACATGCTCTGAGAGGTACCTCCAGTTATTTTAAACAAATAAATCATGTCTTGGCTGTAGGTTCCCCCAAGGGCGCGGAACGAGCGAGGCACCATTTTCAAGTGGCGCCAGTCGCTGGGCAGAGCGTGGAGCGCGGTGATTGATTTCCGCAGTCCTGGGGGCGAGCACCATCCCCAGCCACCGGCCAGGGCAAATGACCTGCCAAACTCGATGCATTTACCTGATGGTAATGCAAACCCCAAAGATGTGCGAAGAGAGGGCTGGGATGGTGGTGTCGTCTGGAAGGACAAATTCGTGTTCGGGCCCATTTTCCTTGCTTTTCTTCGCCCTCGAGGTTGCACGTGGGAAGTTTTTGCTACAGTTTCTGAAGTTCCGCAAGTGACTCCGTTAGGCTGGCTCTTGTTTCTGTTGTTTCTTGGTCTCTGCTAACTAAATGTGGCGTTAAACGCGGGAGCGCAGCAGGAAGAGCACAGCATACCTCTCATCTCCTCCAGTTACAATGCCATTTCTTTGTGAATGTTTGCAAGTAAAAATAGAAAAATAAAGATGTTAAAGCAAATCCTAGATACGAGCTCTAATTAGATTAAGATCCACAGTTATGGAATAATAAATTATCTAACTACCACGGTACAACTTCACAATGCTTTTAAGATTGATTTTTGCCTAAGGGCTTGGGAAAGTGACTTCAACAAAACTTCAAGAGATTAAGCCTGATTATTAAGTGAAAATACTTTTTTTATGCCACTTCCAGACACATGAGCAACTCTTAATGACCTGGTTAAAAAAATGACACCCTATGTAACTCTGGCAGCTGCATGGAACATGACTTGGTTCCTTTACCTGTGCCCAAAGCAGTAGTTAATAAGTCAAATGCTGACCTGGAAACGTGCAAATGAGATGATTTTTTACTTTCAACCCTTCTAAATTAAAATGCATGCCCCGGTGTTTCAAGTACGAGGACTCTATTAATTTCTGTCGTGTGTTATGTCTGTAGCTCAGAAGTGATTCGCAGCATCATCCATCTCCAGCTTAATTTTATCAAGCTGAGCCACGCAGCGTCCATCGCTAACAATGAAACTTTATTTCCTCTCACCCCTTTGCAGCGTTTATCAGCAGCGCTTTTGTCTCCGGCCGGTTGCTCGCCCAGTGCTCCCAGCAGCGCAGGGGCAGCCGCAGCCCTTTCTCCAGGCACGGGAGCCAGCAGTGCTGGCGGAGGGTTCCTGGGCTGGAAACGGGGAGTCCCAGCCCTAAAGGCTACTCCATCTCTCCATGCATCTCTTGCCCGGCTTCTTGCCATCCAGGCATCCGCTGCACTTGAAGGGGTTGGATGCTGCGCAGGAGAAAGATAAGTGCTTTGCCTAGATTTTAGGCTGAGTCTGGACCTAACTTCTAATGGTCCTTGGTATACTGGTTTGGGTTTTTTTACGGCTTTGGGCAATAGAAGTATGTACCTGGTTCATAGGAGTGTTAACAAATGGTAATTAGACAATGTTTGTACATGGCCTTGAGAGCTTGGGTCTATTATTTCTCACCTGCGGTGTAGTTAACAATCCATATACTTTTTCTCTTCGCTTCGCAGCACACTGCAAGTAGAATATAGAACGGAGTCGTTATCTGCCGCACAGGAGCATTTGGAAACCATTATTATTAAATTAATCCAGATGGCTTGACAATGCCATTGTGTAGGACACTGGCCTCTTACCTCTGGGCGTGCAAGAACACTCGGTCTCGTAAAAGCGCGTGTTGCTCACCGTCCGTCCTCATTGGGAGGTTTCGCTTGGGTTTTGCACTGAGGAAAGCCCATCTTGCAAGGGCCGAGGGAGTCAGTATGTGCCAAGACACGTGGAGAGTCGGTTCCACCCGGGAGTGTTTAGCAAGCTCGAACTGATGTGTCTGCAAGGCAGCGACTCCCAGGGTCCTGTCCTGAATGCTGAGCTGCCTGCAGCGCCTGACAGCTAAATACAGCTCATCAGCCGCGCGTTTGCCATCACCGCTCGAAAGAGGTGAGCAACGAGCAACGCTTGGAATAGCTTCTCCATGGAAAATCAGATGTTACGCGGGGCTTTAAGCACACAGCAGGTATCTGCCGGGGGCTGCAGATCACTATAAAGGGCCCCGCTATAAAGGGGTATGATGCTCCCTGCAGAATTCGGCTGGTGCGCAGCAGAGGGTGCGGAAGGGGGTGTGCTTTTCCCAGTGAACAGGAGGATGTTTTTCCGATCTGTAAGACTTAAATCACAGCCTAGGAATGAGCAAAACCTGTTGAAAACACACCTCTCTCTATGCCTTATTTCGTATCGGCAAAGTGAGTTTTACCACCCCCCTGCGCCCCGCTGAGCTTGAACGGGTACCTCTGAAACTCCTCGGCCTTTTCTAACCTCTCGGCAATTCTGTGTCACCTGGATTTGGCCTCCCCGGTGTTATAAACCGGGAGACACCTTGGCGGCAGAGCTCTGTGCTGTCCCTGCCGGGCCAGTCCCACCCGCCTTCCCCATCGGCCGCAGGGCTGCGCCTCACACCCACTTATTCCCCTCAGTACTTTCTTGTGAAGACTCTGACAAAGGTTTTTAAAAAGGCAAAGTGCTTTACTTGGCCTCTCTTTAGTCACTGTTTTATTGACGTTTTGCAGAAAACTAATTAGAGGCTCAGCCGCTCCTGTCGGGAGCTTTGCTGTTCTCTCCTGTCGCGTCGCGTTCGCCGTGGTACGTCGTCCCTAACTGGAGCCCTTGTCTAAACCAGAGCTAATGCCTTTCGGTGCTTTACGCTCTATATAAACAGCAGTCACCTTCTCCGTTTGGTTGGGCTGCACGCCATGAGCATTCAATTTAGAGTATGTAATACTCTATTTATAAATTA
>NW_010531556.1:0-1078 GCF_000687285.1 Phaethon lepturus | reverse complement strand
TGCCTGCAAGTAGCACTTTTGGGATGCTTTTTTTTAGGTGCTTGAACTTGGCGTAGCAGCAGGGATTTATTTTATTTTTTTCCTCCTTGCCCTGTTTTAAAACGAAGTTAAAATTTCCCTTTCAAGCCGAGTCATTGCCTTAATGCAATGTAAGCAAATAAAACGGGCTTTCTCCGCAGGACCGCCAGGAGCTGGAGGTGCCGGTTAGGATGGGTTGGAAGCTGGGAGGAAAGCGCTGGCGGGCAGATGCTCGGCGCCGGAGCGGGCAACCGGCTTTGGGCAGAGAAGGGAGTTGGTGGGGTTGCTGGCGGATCGGCGCTGGGGGGCACTGGGAGCCCAGGGAAAGGGCTGTCGGAGCGGGGGGGAAATCCTGCATGCAAATGGGGGGAATTACAGGTGCGAGGCGGCGCGTGGGACGGCTGCTTGGCAATTTGTATGGGGACCTCTCATAAAAAAAAACAAAATTATGCTTTGCAGTATAGATCTATTGCAAAAAAGCTCTATATTGTGAAAATAAATGTATATTGCAAAGCACTATTCTTTTTTTTGTGTATCTCTATCTTAAACTCTGTGTGTGTGTGTATATATATGCACATATATAAAAGCAAGAACCTAAGGTATCTGGCTGATCCCGAGTTCAATAATTCAGGTTTCTCCGTAGGCTTTGGCTTGTAGCCGCTCCGCAGCCGGTGGCGCGGGGAGCGCGGTGCCGCATCCCCCTTCCCCCATTGCACCTATAGCTTCTTATAGACCTCGGATTTGAATCTTTAGGTAGTTTCTGGCTGTATCGGGAGCCGAGTGCTAAGCTGGGGAGTAAATTGCCTTGCTGCGTGCTGTGGAGGAGGAATGCTTTTGAGGGGTTTTTTGACGTTTTTCTAACCGGGACCAGAGGGGAACGGTGCGGTTTCGGGGAAGCTGCGTCGTGCAGCGCTTTATAGAAAGGAGCTTCGTGAGCAACAGCAGCAAATCTGCTCTCGGGCCATGCCTGGGGACCCCTCCGGGATTCGGTGCTGCAGAAATCCCCCCGGCTGGCCCTGGGCTCGGGTCGCCGCCGCGTGGGGATTTTCCTGGGTTCCCG
>NW_010531555.1:1354-1624 GCF_000687285.1 Phaethon lepturus | reverse complement strand
ATGCACATGAACCTTTGCAGGAGCACCTTGCTAACCTGGGTGTGAAAGGGACCATAGCTCCTGGCCAAACGGGACCTGGCTGCACTTGAGTGCCGGGGTAAATCCCAGTCCATGCACATGAACCTTTGCAGGAGCACCTTGCTAACCTGGGTGTGAAAGGGACCATAGCTCCTGGCCAAACGGGACCTGGCTGCACTTGAGTGCCGGGGTAAATCCCAGTCCCGCCGTCCCAGGCACGTCTGGGCTGGCCCGGCGGGGCCCTGGACCGGG
>NW_010531555.1:0-561 GCF_000687285.1 Phaethon lepturus | reverse complement strand
AAATGCTCGTGGCTCCTCGGGGGAGCGGGGCTGGGGGACAGCGGGGAGATGGTGACTCAGGTGCCAAGGCTGGGGGCTAAGGGACATGCGGTCAAACTGGCCGAGCAGTATTGGCAACCCAGGTGGAAATCATTTTTGTTCCACCAGCCCTGCAAAAGGCATGGCTTTGCAATGTTTTGTCTGAAGATGTTTGCCGAAAATTCTCAATCACTGGAAATTTTTAGTGCAGAGAGTTTTTGGAGCTCCTCCCTGGCGTCGCCTGGGCTTGAGAGCTTCCTTCAGCCGCTGCTTTATTTTCTTTCTCTTTTTATCCCCCCCCCTTCTTATTGTACTGAAATCATCAGGGAAAATGAGCAGGAAAAAAAATTAAATCCACGTTTCTTTAGAGACAAACCTGACCCGAACCACAGTCCCTCTCACCCCCAGCCCGCACTGGCTGGTGAAGTCCCCAGCTCGCTTCCCAGGTGGGTGCCACCGTCCTCGCCGGCACCGGAGGAGCATCGTCCACAGGGAGGGGTCTGGACAGCAGCAGCCCGCACCCCTGTGCGTGCCAGGTCCTGG
>NW_010531554.1:0-34401 GCF_000687285.1 Phaethon lepturus | reverse complement strand
CCCGCGTTTTCTTGCCGTAGCCCCCGAAATAGAGACGCTGAATTTAACGGTCGTCATTTCGTGGCATATTTGTTGGCCCCAGGCCCAAATCCAGGCGACCTGGAGATGCCGGCGCTGGCCCTCGGCAGGGAGAGCGGGACCCAGAGGATACCAGTACCTCGGCCATGCCTCGGCCCCGGGTGGAGGTGCCATTCCCGGGTCTGACTCGCCTGCCTGCAGGGCTGAAGTCAGCCTGCTGCTCTTTCCTCATGTCTGGCGACGAGCCAAGTAAGTCTTGCTTTTTATTAAGCTAAACACTAGCAGTAAAGTCACGGGCACCATCAGCTTCTCCCGGGAAGAGCTCTCCGAAGGACCACCGGGATCAAAGCCTGATGTCCCAGCGCAGCCGGTCCCCAACGTCTGCTCAGCTCTGCCAGCCAGAGACCCTGCAGTGGGTTTAAACACCTGGGACCGCACACAGCTGGCTGAATTTTGTTGTTTGCTTGTTTTTTAAACAATTTTTTTTTTTACTTGAATATTGCCTCTTTGTAAGCTTTCACTGGCTGGTTGGTTCTCATGTTAAATGGTGGTACTGATAAGATGTTTTTTTTTTTTTTAAATGGAAAATGTCTTTTCACAACATGTTACTAAAATAGTCACTAATGAGTCAGTTGCAAAACTTCAGTAGCCATCAATAGCTTTCGGTAGCCAGTACTTCACAAATTAATTTAAACAACTTCTGGAGAAAAAAAGAAGGTGGCAGGCTGGAAAAAAATAGGTTTGAACATCTAGTGAAAATGGGTGGTTTTGTTTTATAGTATCACAGGTGTAAAAAAACAATACTCAAACAACCTTAGCTGCATCAGACCATTTTCTCTCCTGCACTTACACTGTCTATGCCAGGGAGCACTGATTTTGCTTTCTAGAGACTATTTTTTTTAGGGGCACTGTGAATCAACAAAAGTATCTCCAGGGACACTTCAAGGGTCTTTGCGCGACACCTCGGCACGACGTTTCACTCCGAGAGCCTTGAGGATGTCAGGGAAGGTTACTGAATTAACTGCAGAGCTAATCCCGTGGGTTTATAAGGCAGGCAACCCTGCTGACTTGTGAGGCACAAGGACACCAGCCGGGAGCTCACAAAAATGCAGAAATAGGATGGACACTCCCTTATTTTTTTCTTCCCTCTGTCTTGCACGGCTGTACAGCCTGCCATTCTGAAAAAGCAGTCCTTCGAGCCCAACAAAACACAACCAAATCAATGGTTACAGGTCTAGGGGAAGAGAATAACAATCTTTGGTGAATTCAACAGGTGAATAATTGGCTCCGGAAATAGAGAGTTTCCCCAAATTGTTTAATATCAGGAGAGTGCCAGACTACAGCTCGTACCTTGTTACGTGCTCAGGCTGCTCTGGATGCACGCAGCTAAGGTGAGGCTCGCCAGGTAGTTGCTCTGAGCAGTTTTACCCCTTGCCAAGGAACTCTGTAAAATGCAAATTGTTCTAATAGGGCTGATGGGTTCGTACTCCAACAAGGGAGGTGGCTGCAGGGCCCCTGGCAGCCTCCGACCCCCCAGATGCCGGTGGGTGGCAGTGAGAAGGGAGCAGGGCAGCACCTCACCCCAAATTCACCATCCAGTTGCACATGGCCAGACTTGCCCTGGAAAGTACATGACTTGAAGTGCAACAAGTTTTGCAGATCCCACATAGTAAAAATATTAATTATAAGAATACTTTTTTTTTTTTTAAATAGCTAAGCAGTACAAAAGGATGAGAAAAAAACAAGGAGAGGAGCAGAGAAAGGCATGATTACAAAAATATTCAGGCATTTTTATATAGGGTCTCTTACAAAGACCCAGTTACCAAAACACCCTGAGAAGTAAACATCCTGTTCCTTGAGGTTTACAGTTAAGCAATGAAGAGGCCACTGCAACTCCTCCATATGCAGAGAAATAATGCTCTATTTTTCCTCCTTTTTTTTTTTTTGACAAGATTTCATGCTTACGATGTTCAGCCCCGCTTCCAACACCGCATCTCTTTCAACACTTCCTGCCTTCCCTCCCCCTCTCTTGCCCTGCCCTTCTGCAGCACCCCGAGGTGATGAAGCCCGGTGCTTTCACAAGCCCCTTACGGCTTCACCCACCTCCGTCCTCAGCCAGCGAGGGGAAACACCACTTTAGAACTTACCTGTTAAACATGCTGCGGTTAAGCTCCAAAGCAGAGGAGAGGGCCAGGCACTCATTTTTCCCTGAGGAGTAACACAGCTTGTCAAAAGGCAAGAGCAGCAGCTAAGTCCTACACCCAACTGTTTCTTCTCCTCCGGTTTTGTGCCAAATATCGTCACCTGACTGTGATCATGCGGCTCAGTCAAGTCAACCTCCCCCCCATCAAAGCGGGGTTTTATATTCGGAGGCTGCAACGGGTCATAAGACGTTACTAGGCTTCTCAAAGCGTAGTGCAAATTAAATATGGAGCAGAAGAGCAAATCTAAGCCTCTTCTCGTGGCATGCAGAAATACACGCAAGAGAAGTGTCCTGGAGGAAGCGATGGGCTCGTAATGAGGAACGGGCAGAGCTGCGCAGGAGCCCTGTGCCTGGCTGCTGGCCAGCCCCCCATGACCTCGTCAAGTGAAAGGATTTCATTTTTTAAACACCCAGGATTTCCTGCAAGAAAAGCAGTAAGAAAAATAACCCCAGAAGAGCCCACGGTTCAAAGCAGCTCCCATTTTAACTGAGACCAACCATGCCATAAGCAAAATTCACTCTCTGGTGAGTGTAGAGCTTTCCCAATTTCATTTAACTCCCCCCTCATTGCCCCCGAGGTATCAAACTTGATGCATTGAGCTGTTGTAATCAGGATCAAACTCAGCGATCCTGACGATGATTTTGAGGTGAGACCATTAAGTTGAGCAAGGCCTCATCCCCTTTTCCATGTATTATCCAGTGGCTATCCTGCTTGTGGTCCATGCCCTGAGGCCAGGTCCTCCTGCCTGTGCCCATGCTGCCTAAGGACACAGATGTCCCCGTGGTTTCTTCACCTTGCAGCCCCGCTTTGAAAGATCCTCCCCATTTCCCTCTGCCCCCATCAGTTAGTAATCAGCATTGCTGAGCCTCTGCTGTGACTGAGATTTCCTTTTGCCGAATGCCACATCTCACGTACGTCACACCTTCCCCCAAAGTCAGGGAACAGCTGGCTACTTGTGCAGGACTGTGGATGCTCAACATGCAGAACCTCCCCAGCCACATGTTTGATGAGCACATCAGGCACGGTCACTTACTGCCCATGTCTTCTGCACTCCAAAATCCTCCACAGGGCTTGGCACAGGTGAGCCAGCAGTTAGGGTGCTCTAACCCAAGCCCCCAAAGCTTTCCTCGCAGTGGTCCAGGTAGGCTCGGTTTGGCATCGCATGTAGTGCCCGGGCAGCACTGTGCTGCACGTGTTGGTTGCTCGCCCACGCTGCACAGCTGCCGCACGGGCCGGGAGGTCGTGCAAGGGAAGGTTTCTCACGCAATCCCTGCCTGCACAGCCCAGCACGAGAGCTGCACGGAGAGACACAGCCCCTGCACTGGGAGATGCGAGTCCCTGCCCAAGGACCTTCTCTGGTAGCCACAGCTCTGCTGGGAACGCTCTCTTGCCTCCAGCAGCAACAGCCTGTTGATGCTTAGGTGCCTCATGGTAGCTGCCAGGAGACAGGGCATCCTCCTCTGGTATAACCACCTTGGGGGTATAGGTCGGTTGGCGGCCAGCTGGCTGCCCACTGTCAAATACAACCTTAACTGGAATTACTCACTGCTAGCAAGCGAAACACCAGACCTAAGGACACAGCCCCAGGCCCAGCACTCAGCCTCTGCAGTCTTGCACGAGCAGTTCCTTGCAGAGATGCTGCCCAGCTGCTCGGGGCACGGCCGTGATGGTGGTCTGCCCTTCCCCTCCAGGAGGGCAAGCGCTCAACGTGAGGTTCCTCGCCTTGGCCCTAGAGGTTTTACAAGCCTCCGTGCAGGATGTTTGATCTCAGTCTGTGTAAATAACACAACGACCTGGTCCTGGATGGCCCCAACCAGACCCGCATGGGGCCATCCACTCAGCAGCCCAGGCGGTGGGCTGGGGCTCTGCGATGGTGGACAACTTCTGTGTAAGCATCACTGCAGGATAAAGCAGCTCTGTGTGCCGATAAACACTGCCAGCAACTACCCAGTGAGGTTTATTCCGTTAGAGGCGCTAATGGCAGACCAGTCCCCTCCATACCACACTGCACCCCTCGTTCGTGTGCCCTCCCCACACCCCCGAGGCCCAGGAGCAAGTCACCTGTCTCCCGAGGAGCTGCAGCACGCCTCCACACACACGCACTGGAAAAGCACTGAAGAACTGGCTGCCGATGCTCACCACTGTGACACATGTTCGCTTGCAAGTCTCAGCCTGACATGTGGGAAGAAAAAGGGAAATTGCAACTTAAACCCCTTTCTGCACCCTCAAAGCCCGCTTTTTGGATGAGCTACCAGAGCCCAGCTGGGAGGTGAGGCAGGCTGCTTTCCTCTCACTTGTCCTAGCAACTGGGCAAGTTGGAAATACTCTTCTGACAGGAAAAGTGTGATGCCACTCCAGGGCAGAGAAGTGCAAGTAAGTTAATTTATAAGCTCCTGACCTGCCCTGGCTCATCTCTGGTGAGATTAAATATTTTTGCTAGTTGGTTCCCAGAGAATAAAACACAGCATCATGGCTTATCAAAAGTGACTTCCTAGGCTGGCACAGGGCCCTTCCTTTGTCAGTTTGGTTACTCTTCCATGGGCTGTGAACCTTGTGCCCCCAAATAAAGCAGACACTGCCTTCCACCCTGGGGGCTCTCAAAACTTGGTTGGCTCCTTGGTGGTATTTCTTCCAAGAACATGGCATTCTGCTCAAACACACCAGCAGTTTGTGTCCACTCTCACCTATTGCCTAACCTGGAGAGGAGAGCTGCTGTTCAAAGCCACCTGGAACCACACCTCCACCCAAACCTCCACCAATGCCCAGGTGAGGCCCCACCTACGGTGACATTCATGAAAAAAGAGAGGAATGCATGACCTGAGAGGGAACAGACATAGCCATCAGCCTGAAAATGGTAACGGTCACTGGGTGAACCTCTAAGGTCAGAAAGTCCCTGTTGGCTGCCAGCAGCTGAGAACAGAAAGATCATTTTTGTATCCTTTGGCTCTTCCCATCATTATCCACCACTCCTGTCACGGCTGGGGTCCTAGGCTTAGCAGACACTTGTTCCAGTGCCAAGTGACTGTCATGCTCAAAGCTAAGCAAGCTACTGCAAACCTATCTTGTTCCCACTGTGCTGGGGGAAATTATGGTCCTTGGTGTATCGCATCCAGACCAGGCGATGGCCTGCGGCAGCGTATTCCCCATCAGCACCCTATTGCTGAGGGGGCACCTGGGGGCTGGGCTGCACCTAGGCTGCATCTACTGCTTGGGAAGACGCAAGAGACACTGCAAGCTGGCTTCCGACAGGCACTCTTCTTGGAAAATGACTTCTGCCAGCAACGCAGCTTGCAAGTCATACCACAGCCTGGCCCAGGGGCTGTGTTGGGAAGCAACTGGGAATCCAGAACCCCCTTTGAGATGCAAGGCTTTTACAGGCCCTAGTATATTAACTGATTCTCAGAAACAGGCACAGGAGCTCAGAGCTCAACCACCAAGCAACAGTCGGCAAGTCAGCAATGTAAATTCAGCTCTTCAGCAACTTACCTGCAAAACCGTTCCGAGCGTATGCAGTGGATGGGCCTCCCAGTCAGGACGACCTTTGCTACAGAATTATGAACAGTTCTAGGTAGATCTTGAACTCGATGGGCAGCAAGGAGGCCAGCAGGAGTTTCCTTCTTTTGAGGTAAGGAGAGAAGTTCTGCCATCCTGTGGTGCTCACACACGATACTGAAACCAGCTTTGTGCTCAAGAGGAGGCTCTTTTACACAGATGAGAAAGAAAAGCAAGGCAACGCTGTCAGCACTCCTGAAGCAATATATACAAGTGGTTTTTGTGCTGAACAGACATTAAGGCCTGTACCTGACCAAATGGCCACATGATGGCACCACAGCTTTGAGGCCGAGGACACATCACTACACTTCAGTCAAGACTAAAACCCTCTTAACCAAGAAAGTAGTGGTGGTGTTCTCAAACTGCACCAGCAGAAACCTCCATCAGTGTTGTGTAGATGTAATAATACAACCCAGAAAAGGGAGCTGAAAGAATTGAAGCAAATCAAGAGAGTTATTACAGTCACCTTGAAACAAGTAACTCAAAACCCTTTAAAAATGTGTTTTTAAACATTAAAAAAAAAACAACTATGTTTTTTCTTCTGGACTTGGATTTAGAAGGAATAATAATAAAAAAAAAAAGTAGAGATAGCCAAAGGAAAGGTGTGGTACTGCAGCAGAGATCTGATAGTTTATCCAATCAAAGGCATGATAATATGTGAACTGAATCCAGAAGTTCTCAGAAGCAGCATGGAATACTTAATTCTTAATCAGTCCCCATCAGTTAAAAAGAGGGTCTTAAAATGTGAAGAACTCCAAAATGGACACCAGTGTGTCTTGGGTGTAGTTGGTGTTAAGGATGCAGGTCGAACCCATCTAGTGCTCCAGCAAAAAAGAAAAATCATATGAATTGGTCAGCTGCCTTAGAGCAGAATATACAGAAGAGTGGTTTCATGAAATAAAGGTAACAGGGAATAAGTGTGGTTATCCAAAATGCAACTCTCTGGGATCATACACAGCTGACGCTAAGAGCATTACCAAGTCAGGAAGGTCACTCATCAGCAACTGGAGATTCTCCAACACATTGCCCATATTCTTGTAGGTCCTGTGGGGATTTAAACCCCTGAACATCCAAGCTGTGGAAGGTGTCAGATTTTCTAGCAGCAGCTCCCAGGGCATGCCAACAACCTGCCTCCTTCACAGAAAAACAGCATGTATAAAAGGATGGGGCCTTCCTGCAGTGCTCCAGCTCTACGGGATTCAAAACATGATCCAGAACAAAGGACTCTGTAGAAGGGGAGATGCACTGGTCAATACATAGCTAAAAGAATCTCAAAGTAAGGTGCCTTGCATTTTCCTTTAAGGCATTGCTCATATATACACATTCATTCTGTAGGCAGCTTTCAGACAAAAAAAACAGGCATGGACAACGGCTCAGGCAATGCTTCTTACCTGGGCAGCTCAGGTATGACGGATCGCCTAGCATGTCTACAACTCCCAACTATTACTTCCCCTAATCTCAGACTTTAATGACACCGAAAGGGTAGCTTGTGGTCTGTAAAAGAGTAAACCAAAATACTTCGAGAGGATTGCACAGACACTGTTATCACAGAAGACATAGAAAACAGAATCTGTTTATAGCTCAGTAGGACAGCTTTTAATAGACATCATCAAGGTCTTTGCAGAAGAGACCAAAATGTTTTCCAAAAGACTGAAGCGTTTTCCAAAAGAGCTGTGTTCTACCCAGAAGATGAGAAAGACATTTAAAATCCAGTGCAGGTAGTGCTGCTTCTGCTGTCAGTGCCTGTAGCATTCATGGGGAGGAAGGAAACAAGGTTGATCTTCCATTTAGGTACAACTTGGGTACCATCTAGCCAACAGCTCTGTTATCAGTGCAAGTGACCACAAAATTTTAGCACAAGGAAAATCAGTCATGAGAGCTTGTGTCTCCCACTTTCCTACATGAAGAAACAGCCAATAATAAAATAATTTTTACTGAAAGATGAAGAGAAAAAGAAGAGAGACTATGGACTTTAATGACCCCAAATGATGGACCAGACCCTAAAGCCAAACTTACATGCTACTGAGGGCTTGAATCAACTACTCCTAGAGAAACCAATTGTTTTCTGTTGTTCATGAAATTTCTACCAGAAAGGAATAAGTGTATTTTAATACCAAATGCTACTCATGAACCATATTCTGAGAGTCAGATGAATACTGGTCAGTCCAAGTTCCTCAGGAGAAGGTCTGGTACCATGCAAGCATCTTGAAACACGGCAGGTTCTAAAAACAAAAAGTTAGATCACTTTCGTGCTTCTTGCCATATTTTTCCTTTCCTGCTCTCAGGAGAACCTGTACCTGCACACACAGGGGTGGGGAAAAGAGTGAGGTCTGAGATGTTTTAGGTTCTGTCTAAAGGCATTAGGAATACAGGACAAGCATCTGACACTAGTTTGTCTGGGTCTTAAAGAGGTCAATATTTGGTCAACCATGAGTCACAAGAGTTAGCATTAGAGCAGTATACTAAACATTAAAAACCTTACGTGCTTGTACCAGCTAAGCCTGTCCAAAATGTCTAGTGACACAGAGATCACTAAAAATAGATGGGTCTGATTCTGCACAGGCCATACGCAGAATTCTGACAGGCAAACTGGCATGTACCTAGTCATATAAAATGGATCGGTGAGTCACTCATTTGGGCACCAGGAAATCTCTTTGACAGAGCAAAAGTGCCATATGAAGTAACAAACAGAATGTGCACCTCGACCTATTCTCAAAGCTTTGTCCCAGGCATTCTAACAGAGCAGTTGACCTGGAACACAATTCCCTTCCCAGCTATTTGATAAGGTCGATCCGACAGAGAAAAGAAAAACCTCAGACTATGTCTGGCACTGCACCAGCACAGGCACAGATAACAGAGCCATGTCACAGAGCTGTACATCAGAAAATTGGAATGAGGCAGGCCACACACGTCCATTAACTCAACATTGTAATATAAGCCTTCATGTTTATCACAGGATAAACTAGACCTTAGAAATGGTATCTGAGCATAAAACAATTTGGAAAAAAACCCACACCCCTAACACCATCCTCACAGCAAAAAAGCACCCACCTTCTGCAGCATGCTAAAATTGAGGGAAACCATTGCTGTAATTCAGCTAAAAGCGGCATTAAAAAAACCCCAGGGTTTATTCCACACTTCATACCACGTGGGCCACCCACAGAACCCAGGCATGGCACACCTTTCTTCCACCATCAGGTGTACGCCACGGCTCGAGTGCTTCAGTATATCCACACCCACACATTGCAGAGATGCATCGCTCAAGGTTAATCAGGTTTCAGCAAACCCACCCAGAAAGCAAGAGCGGGTATTTTGGTAACACCTCCTACTCGCAAATATCCTAACTAGCAAAACGAGCATACGTCAACTTTGAAATGCATCTACAGAAGCAATGTGACATAAATCTAGAATGGCTACACATTACCATGCAATTTGGCTCTTTGGTCTCAGGCTAGTGGTACTCATCACCTATTCAACTGTTAGTACAATACACAACTTTATTATTAAAAAGAGTATTGGTCCATTTCCTTAGAAAATCTAAATTTTTATTATACATACTGTATTACACTGAAAATACGTACCCAAAGACAGAGTATTTTGAATTTACAACTGTACAAAAAAACCAATAGAAAACATACGGGCTATGCTGTAGATGTTAACATTTTACAAAATGACAGTTCTTGTTAAAGGCACCAGATTCCCAGAGGGCTCTGGCTTAACATTTTTTAGTCTTTTTTTTCCAGCCAGATCTTACTATGAAAATGTGATTCACTCTTAAACTGTACGATGTCGAAGTCTCAAGCTTCTTTTACCTAGACAGGTAGTCTGCACCCTGACACAACTTAGTGAGAGAAATGACCAATTTCACATGGAGATGTCAAGCAACTACCAAAGCCTCCTCCCCATTGCATCCAGCATCCTATGGTATTTAACAGAAAGATTAAATGGCAAAGCTACCAGTGAAAAATCACGTTAACCCACAAAATACTGGCCCAATACTAGAGTGTTAACCATCCTAAGCCTAAACTGTTTTGTATGGAGAGAACTACAGAGCACTGGAGTAGGAAAAAATGTTCTATGATCAGAACTCTCGCTTAGCATCCTCCTTGGGCTCATCTTCATTACACTCATTTCACTCTTTCTCTCATGAAAGGAAATGGAGCCTGAAAAACCCAGCACTTTGCTGTACGGCAAGCTGTTAAAGAACCCTGGGTATGCATGTATGTGTTCCTTCTCTCCCAAGAATATAAAGTTTGGACAGGGAAAACACAAGCCACTTCCATTCCTTCTTTCTCCAGTATTCTATACTCTAAAAATCAAACAAGCTTATTAATCTCATGCCTAGGCTTGCACAGACAGGTGCTTCTTTACAAGCAAAGGGAAGAGAAGCTGGGACATCCTGCCTTGCTGAGGTGCAGTAGTACACTTTGGAAGTTTGGGCATGCTATTCCCTAAAACTTTTGGACACAAGCAAAGCTTTAAGAAAACTCTGAACTACTTCTCTGGTCAATTTGTCAGTACATCTGCAAGTCATTCTAGAGCCAACAAATGTTTTTGTTTAATCTTACAGCACACACTGAGCATCACTGAATAGAAACCAGCTAACATCCAAGTGACTGAATATTCAAGACAAAAAATATTAAGTTCCAGGGCCAAATTTGTTCTGTATGCAACAATTCCATTATATTGGAATATAAATGTTGATGTTGCCCTTTTTGAATTATCTGGCATTATCCCTACTTTCAGGCCACTGAACTGAAGAGCTCTGTGTAGTTTTACTTCTTACTGTATCATTTCTAACAATGTTGCAAAAGCTTCCCTTTATTTAGGCATAAAAAACATTTTTCTAGATTCACAGATCAAGTTGAAGTAATGCTCTGGTATTGAGGGTCATAATGTCACTTTTAAAAATAAGTTATTTTTTCAGTGTTAACTTGTCTCAGTCTAATGACTTAAGAGAATTAAAAACATACAATGCTTCTATTTAAATTTGCAATTTATTGCATATGACTGACTTTAGACAAACAGGCCTGGAGACCAGCTTTATTAATGCAGCAAATACAAATATGTAGCAGCACAGTTAAGCCTCCTACACACTACTGCACTCAAATGACTCCACTGCATTCTAGAAGGGTTTCTTGAAGAGGGGAGGGACAGCTGTCTCCATCCAAACAGCACAGATCTCAAATGCAGACTTCTGCAGACTACAAGGTTAGCAAGGGACTCCCATTAACCTCAAGTAAGCCGGAAGAGCCACCACACAGCAGCTCCTGATCGCTACTCAATTGCAGAGTCTTGCATCAACAATTTACAATGACAGTACATCTCAAGTCAGCCAGTTTTCTAAAAAGTTCTTTCATGAAAAAAATGTATTTGGTACTTGCAGCTTATCTAGCAAGCAGGAACAGTTAAGACAGAAGTATCATACATGTTTACAGAAAACTGGTCATCACAAGGAAATTTTAAAAATCTGAATGCAGACAAGGAATGTCACTTTTCTTTAAACCTTTCTTTTAAAAGATTAATACTTTCATATTCCATTGTTAGCCCTTGTTGTATAACATACTATAATCAAATAAGTTATAACCATGAAAATGCATTCTACTGATCTCCTAAAAACTAAAACCCACTACTCATCCTCACATGTCAGGCTGGTTTCTAGTGTTTAAAGAAAAAAAAAAAATCGCAATCAGAATCACAATCTATATTGCTTCTGAAATGGGGTAATTACATGGAGGAGAGCCCCAGTGTGACAGTTATATGAGAGTAACTTTCACACTAATACATGCATAACACTCCGTAATGGTAGCAGATACCATCAAATAAACTTACCTACTACAGGAGCTAGAACATTCTGTATAATTGCTTAAATAAAGTTAAGAAATCTATACTTTTGGTCACATCTTAAAACCCTGTAGAATATAGATTTTCTTAGTATTTATACTCGCCCTGCCCTGTTGGATAATTTGTTTGAAAAACTAAAAATAGAATGCAATAAAAATTCCCCAATACAAAAAGACTCCAATCATCTAAACAACTTTATTAGCATAAGTGTACTTATGGGATTTGGTCTGCTTTCTTTTCAGGGAAAAAAAAAAAAACAACACACCAGAAAAAAAGCCTTATTTTGTCCTAAGAGTTCCACTTTAACATGAACTTCTAGTCAGCCCAAGGTACCTCCTCAGCACCAACCAACCATTGTGCTACCCATATTTGTATTTCTTCATTCTAAGCAGCATTCCCAACCAAGCACAGCTCCACATACAAGTACTGGCAGAACCTCGATGTTGAAGCCAAGTCTCCTCCAAATGATGAAACCAAGTCTCCAACTGATGAAACCTGAACCATGTACAGAAGCCCTCTCAGTAAACATAACCTTTATTTGTACTATTACAGCCAGATTATACCAGTGGTGTGAACACAGTTATAAAGATGAAAATGTGCTTCTACTAGAATGGGACAAGTATAAGGCACATTTATAAGCCAGTATAATTGTGGCCACATTAGTGACTATACTGATCTAACTACACTGGAAAGAACCACAGCTACAGTCACGCAAAACTTTTTGGATCAGGGCTTGGCAATCAAACATGTTATGACCGAACATAAATCAACATTGCCTCAAGACAAAAACAAAAAAAACAAAAAAAACAACAAAACAAAAAAACAAAACAAAAACAAAAACAAAAAAAACAAAAACAAAAAAAAACAAAAAAACCCAAAAAAAACCCCAAAAAAAACCAAAAAAAAACCCAAAAAAAACCAAAAAAAAACCCCAAATCTTCTCTACCATCTATATTCAGATGTCACCCAACCATTTCTAGGGCCATTTTTAAGTTAAGCTGCAATTGGTCTTGAGATGTAATAGTTTTACTTCCTTCCAGGTAAGTTATGCTGCTCAAAGGGCTTACTGTGCAAGAGCCATAGATCAACTTCTACCCTAAGACTTACATGGCAAAGAGCTATCACTTTGAGGCAGTGACAAGCTACCACTACTTTTCTTTTTTCTTAATGTTGATGTTTGTTGTTTTGGGTTTTTTTTCTTCAGGAAGTTATAATAGTCAGTTTCTCTCGGTCTCAAATAATGCCAAATACAGATTAACTCATGCTGGGTATGGACAACATAGCAAGTTAACAAAGCTACTCAATCCCATCCTATGACCCAAGCATAAATAAGCTAAACATACAGTAGGTACCATTAGACACAGGACATCTACCACCTGCAATATTTAGTTATACTGCAGCTGAATTACAAAATAATCAAGCACTGACCTGTGGTGCTTTAAATGTCCATTCTTACAATAGAACCCACACAACCAAAGAAAGTATTTTTTACAATAAAGATCTGTGCCCTTGTTTAATGGTAAACGGTGAATGACTGCGCAGTAGTCTCTGGTACTCAGAAGTAAACTGCTCCCATCTGCAATCTTTCAGTCGTGATCTTTTTTCCAGCATCTTGAACTGCAGGAAAACAAAAACACACCAACAACTTTCTCCTCCCCCCACCTAAGATCACCTTTCCCTCTCCCAAGATCAGAAAGGAAAAAAAAAAACAAAACAACAAACCAAAAAACCCCACAAGTTTGACACTTCTGTGTTCACTGAGCCTGGTTAAGATTGAAGAGCCACAACTTTTACTCTGGAGGGTAGTAAGAAATGTACACATGAATGCCATTTTGTACAGTTGACATACTCTATGAGCTGGTTGACTCTAAGCTTGATTTGGTCCAGTCTGCTGTTGCTGCATCTCTTAGGAAACATTAGTTATAGGTTTGTACTTCTTGAATCTGGTCCATTCACCAGTAGCATAGTTCATTTCAAAGACCGTGTCAACCAACATAGTGGTGCTGCCAGTGCCATCTGCCTTTGGTAAATCTTCTGTATGCTCACTAAGTTTAATTTGGATGATGTCACCTTGCTCTTGGCAAGGATTCTCTGTGAAAACAAGAATAGGAAATTACACATTTCAGCACTGTATTAGAAAAAGTAAAGAGTACTTGATGGGAGATTCTAAACCTTATGCTGAACCCCCCCCCCCCCCCAACCTAACAAATAAATCCCAAACCCAAAACTGAGCAAGTAATGTCACTAATACACATAGGCACACAAAGATCATCCTCCCTCCATACATCACAGACTGAGTTTTGAGCATAACAAAACCAGACCCCAAAAGATGAACCCCAAGTCTAAAGTCGCTGGAAGAACAACAGAAAGGGGAGTAAAGCATGCCAGTGGCAATTCTGTCTGCCTCAAGAACCGTAAGAGAAGGTTATATTTAAATGGGTGTTGGTAAACTTGAACTACCAGTTACTTTATTTGGGATATATTTTGTAGTTAAAAGCCTCAAGAATTTTCAGCTGTTTTGGAAGCCTGAACAGCTTCACTGAAATCACTCGTCCAAGGCTCAGCTCCATTCCAGTAGAAGTATTGAATGTTACATTTCAAGGTACTGGAATTGACACTCGAGAAGCTCAAGAATATCATAGCTGACAGTTATTTACCCAACGTTCAGAAGGTTCTGACATTATTACTGAAGGAATTCACATTGTTATATACTCATCTATATATGCATATGTGAATATATATAACACACATACTTCCAAAATAATATTTTACCTTGCATTACAAAAAACTGTCCATGTAGATATTAAAGTACACCCTCCTACTGCAATTTGAAGTAGCATCTAGTACTAACAGCACCATCATTAATGCAAGATACACAAAACTTTCTTAAAGCCCAGGGATCATCACAGTAACTCTACCCTGGTCATCTTCAATAATGTATTGCATTAATCCAAATGCATGAGCCACATTTAGGTTCCAGCACTCCAGTGATAAGTGCCCTCAAATACCAAATCAGAAACCAGAGTTAGTGCAGATGATAGAGTTCGCTTAAGGACTCTTAAGCCCCTCCTCATCTTACATCTGATAATCTGGGTAAAACAGCCAATATATGGCAAGATCTAGCTATGAGACAGCTTATCTCCCTGTTATTCACAGCACCTGTGGTTACCTAAAGTCTCCCAAGACAAGAGCTGCTACATTTCTAATGCTAAGGAATTAGCAAAGAGGCTCTGTACTACCCAATTTGTACCTCGAAATGCCACGAAAGAACTTACATTCACTGGTCTTCTGGACAGACTACTACAACCTAACGAGTCTGTTCACTGTTCTGATCAGCTGCCTTGTTTTTTCTCAACCCCTAAGCCGTGATATTACATGTGTTCAATTATGTATATATTGTGTTTAGCAGCTGCTCTTACAGACTGTTTGACTTATTGGAAATGGCCCTAAAAGCCCACTTCCAGGTAGTTACAACTGAAGTAGTTAAAATTGCAATTCATAAAACTACATACAGTCCAGAGTAGAGCAGAGTCCAGTACATACAGAGCAAAGCTAAAACAAGGGTCTTGCACTCATATACACACTTTTAGAAATGCTAGGATGTATTTCAGATTTGGGTATTCTAAAGCAAACTGAATTAGCCTCAATACATGCCTCTGGATCCTGCCATGAATCCAAGTATAAGAGCCTTTTCTGGCCTTGTAACTTTGTTCGCAGTCTTGAACATTTCCTGTGCAGCATACATTTGCTCCCTCTGCAACAGATAAAACAAATGAGTTCCAGTGCATAAAACACTGACAACAGGTACTGCGTTAATACCTACAGACAAGCATAAGAGTATGGTGGAAGTCTGTAGACCTACAAAAAGCAAACAAAAAAAGGCTTAAGCTCAAGACTTTCCCTCTTTAATGCTTACATCTAACACTTAAGTGCAGTGACAACTGATTTCTGAAACTGGAAAAAAAAAAAATCTTTAAATAGTTACAGAAACGTGTGCTAAGAGACTTAATGTTTACATAATAAATTTGGGTTCTTTATGACATTAGGGAAAAAGGAGAAAAAACCCAGTGCTTCCTCTACAGTCCAACAAACCCAGGCTTGCAATAATTTCAGGGGGATTTTTTTTTTTTTTTCCCTTTAATAAATGAAGTAGAAGTACTGAAAAGAGAAAGTCAGCCAGCTTCTTAAAATTCAGGTCTTGCAAGTCAGGCTTCCAGATGTACTTAGCAAAGTCTCCAAATCAGCTGCATCTTGAATTAGTTATCTGCTTAACTTCAAGCATGTACATAATATATACCAATGTACCAGCAATAAGAAGCTTCAGGACATAAGTAATTGCTATTGAGTTTAGTCTCCTCCCCACTCTCAGGCTTTAAAAGATGTGTAAATAGGGGCAGGGTGTGATGCGATCAAGAAATAAAGGCTTTCGCCTTAGAATGATCTATTGGTATCTTTTCTCCTACCACCACAAGGACAGGATTCTTTTTTAGCAGCTTAGATTATATGCAATTGGCTGGGCAACAGCTCTGCTGGAAATACAACCTTCTCCCAAAATTCTTTATAAAGAGTAACACAACATTATTTTGCACACTGAATAGCAATAAATAAAGACATCTTACTGTAATATACTGCACAGTTAAAAGTGTTGTGATTAACATTAAGATGGCAGTGCTAAAGCCACAAAACACTTTCATCATCTTTGGTTATCAAAAAGCAGCCTCAACCACTCCATGATCCAAAGACCAGGAACTGCCAACATACTCAATGAGATATGTAATAAAAATTTTACGTTTTCCAATCTACATCAAAAGCAGCAGTCAAAGAACCTGGTTTTACTTACTGTGAGAGAGAGGCTTTTTTTCGGTGGTGGCTGTTGCTGAGTTTGGGGGGCCACTTGTGGCGCTTGTGCCGCAGGGGAAATGGCAGGAGGTGTGGTAGGTGTTAGGGGTGAGGTAGGTGTAGCTGCAGGTGGATTAGAGTTACTATTGTACATGGGTGTTCTTTGTTTGAATTGTGCAGGAAGAGTTGTGGTAGCGTTTGGAGCTGCAGGCTCTTCAGGCTGTCTGTTAGTCTGCAAGGCCTCTCGTGCAGAGCCAGCTGCAAAAAACAATCAGGATAATTAAAAACATTATAAACCGCAAAGAGGGATTAGCATCACCAATGGCATTTAAGAAAACTAAAAATTCTGATTATTCCATTTTAATACCTTGATTCAATATGCCATCTCATATCCATATGAAAAATTGAAGAGCTAATGCTCTTTCCACTCAATTATCTTTAGCAATAATTAGACAACTGAGTGACTAGCTGTCCAATATGGATTGCACTCACTATATTTAGCATCAAATTTTACGTTTAATGGATATCAGGTTTATTAAACTGAAACGGCTTTCTTTTTTAGCTTATATTGCTGTAACAACTGTACTCTGACCCTACTAGGACTATTGCTGTACTGTTATGTAGAAGCAAAAACCATAAAAATATTTCATCAGTTTTTACCTAATGTAGCAGCAGCTTCCAAAGGAAATGGTAATTAAATCTCAGTCAGTAACAAATACTGAAAAATATACAAATACTTAAACAGATGACAGAATTAAATGTAGTCTTCACAAGTCACTCATTATGTAAACACTAACTGCTAAGAGGGTTAAAACACCATAGTATTGAGAAATAACTGAATTAGGACTTGTTAAAGTTGATCCATTCACCTGCACTTAAAGGAGTTATTATTCCAAACCTGGCTGCAGGTGGAGGTTACATATATGACCAAGTTACTGTGATTTCATAAGTTAGCATCTGTCCAGCAAACAGTAATTACCCAGTGCACACTCTAGCCAGTTGCATTCTTTTGCACTCTTAGACACAGCTGCTTAAGTGCCTTTAACGAATCTCATGAGGTTTAAGCTGACCTATTCACACTGTGTTCACAGGAGACTAAAAGGCAGATGATACAGACCTGAGCTATACTGATGACTTTCAGACCAGATTTTAGAGAATGAGAGGTCTACTACTCTCCATCGAGGCACAGATACAGCATTAGTTTTAACAATATGGCTATTATCCAGTAATATGTGGAAGAGGACAGTGAACACTTGAGAGGACAAACACTTGTAACAATTAGTTACCCTTTAATTTTGTACAAATCTCTTGGGTTTTATTATTGGTTTCCTCTCATGTCAGAGTAACTGACTTGCATAAAGTAACATGTCTTAATTTTGCAACCTCAGATTATATGACACCAAATCTGTGGATCTTCTGTGTGCATCCTTCTACCAAGGAAACAGTTTTATTTCTTGTCCATAAGGAAAGCTCGATACCCAATATTCCAGAAGGAAAAAATAAGTCGGAAAAAATAGACAACAAAGACAATAGAGAATTTTAAACTAGGCTTTTCCTGCTGTTGAATACAATGCCAAGGCTCTGGAAAATAATACTAGCTGCTGACAACATTGATACGCTCTTGGCTGCGTTCCTTCTGGAGATGCCAAGTTTCTGCCAGAGAAAGATTTGCATGGCCCTTCAGAAGAGATTCTGAAGTGTTTCAGGGCCAAGCAAAGTGAGCAGGTTTTGCACACACATTTTTCTCTAATTACCAACGTGCCACAGCTCACATATATAAAGACAAACCTTACAGTACCAAATTGCAACAAGGAAGAGTAAAAATAATGCATTAAACCAAAATGTTGGTTCTCCTAACTGCAAGGTCTGGTAATGAATCCTAGTCATACACATCTGTTAGTGCAGACTGATACATTCCTTTAAGACTTTACATGCAGCAGGGAAGGAAAGGTAAAACCAAATGTGTTAAAAACAACAGGTGTAGAAATAAAGGATTTGTACGAATGCTATTGTTTACTATAGGTAATTTTCTAGATTTTAAAATAATGTAGCACTTTTCAAACTATGCAGGAGCTCAGCTATTGTCTATCAGACTGTTCCAAAAACGTAAAAAGAAAATGGATGGCTTGATCCCAGCCTGCGCAGAAGCTAGTATGTACTTGCCTCTAGAAACTGACCCAACTCTTGAAAGCAACTGTTTTGTAAATGCATGCATATGGATGTGTGTATGGAGTATATACTCTAGACTTATGTGTACTACTGGTGTCCCTTTAGGGATTAAAAAAATGCTGGATTTTCTATTACAGAGTAAGAAAAATAAACCAAACAGTAAATTGCTTTCCTTGCTTGACTTAACAAGCAGTCATTTTAAGACTTAAAAATAACAAGCATTTTCCTTACTTAGGTTAAACGACACATCTGGCTACCCAAAACCCAAAGGCTGGGTTCCTGCAATGATTTTTAGACTGCTAAGATTAAGTTTCACTGGAGTTGAGAGATAGCAGGTTTGTAAATAAAAGACGACCTTGACAGTAAAACTGTATAGTGTTGGAAGTATTAGGTCCCAAAAGCAAAAAACGTATTTTACCTGGCTGTGTTTCAGAGCTTGGGATATATGAGGAAGATGGCACCACGCTGGGGGTAGCAGGTAAATAACTTGTAGAAGGTAGTGCAGGCTCATTGTTCAATGAGCCAAGTTTCTGTAAAACACAAAAGTAAGTCATACTGCATATATTCATGCACTGTTTCTGTGTTTTAAATACAGTTTCAACATTAGTTCTGCTATGATATTCCTTCTGGGAACTTATTTATGGACGAGACTGTTAGGGCAACTTTGCCCTTTCAGCCCGAATTCCCTATGCAAACTTCAGACATTAAAATTACCTTAAGAGAGAAAAAGCAACTTATTTCCTCCAATTCAGATCAAAGTTGCTTCTGAAGGCACAATCTGAGCCAGGGGAAAAAATACTACTATGGAGGACGTACTTCTGCAAAGACAGTCAAGCTGCTGTTCCTTTGTCCTATTCCTCGGCTGGTAGTGTGAAAACCAGATGATGAAATTTGTGCAGATGGCACTCTCTGAAGAATTACATTATAAAAATAAGTGATCTTCTGCCTGAGCAAACATGCTTTTCATTATTAGCAAGCAGAAGCCTATGTTCATCCATCAGCAAAAGGCCTACTAAAATATCACCCAGGAGCATGCAAAGAGCTCTGAGACACAAGCAAGCAGAAGCCAGCAGTAAAAGCACAAGTAAAACCCTGTTTCCACTGAAACAGGCAGTCAACACCACCATGATATACATGATATTGCACACACAGCATAAAGACAACAGCATGGTATGTCTATGAAGATCTTCACTTTAGTCCAATCCAGCTTTATAAACATAAGGGGTTAACAGAGGAAAGGAAGTTTTGGGGGAGTAAGTCTATCAGCCAAATCATTTAAGGTAGCTTTACTAGACAAAAGATTGATATTCTGTAACATATGAAGCTTGCAAAAAAAACCAAACAAAAACCCACACCACACCTCTTCACCTTTCTGCAGAATGCTATGACCTCCACTCTTGACACAGGTCTGCCAATATCTGCCTATATGTTACTTTTGGCATGTGTTCCATAGATAGCTACCCCCATAACCATGGAACCAATGTTGCATGTGCTTACTATTAAACTCTAGAGGAAAAAACGCCTGGCTCACCAACAAAGCCACAGGTCTTCTAAATGGAGTGCTCTCCAAAGGCATATGTTGCATGTCAACACGTGGACTTTAAGAGGCAGAGGTAATCGTAACCACTTTAAATTTGGAACAACAGAAGACACTTAAGATTTGAGATGGATTTCTATCATCCTGAGAGGCTTGCAAACACTGGGTGCAGAAGTCTCAAATTATCTATTATTATCTGAAGAATGCAGTTGTCCAAATTAATTCCAGGCCAAGGCTTGCTGGAATAAAACAGACAGTTTCTAACTCTGAAGTGGTGGGAGGACCTAACATTCTTTTCAAAGTTACGTCCTGAGTGAGAAAACATAAAACTGCATGACAGTTTTTCCAATGCATCGTATCTGAAAGGATAGGAAAAAACCACCAACCACACACAACCTATACACAGCTCCTCCTCCCACCCCCCAACTGAACTACCTCTAGCAACAGGTTAGCTTTTCAGTAGATGCTAAACAACTTTCGCATTAAAAAAAAAAAGAGACTGTTAAGAAAAAGAGTGGACACCTCTGAACTTCATGGGTTTTAAGAAGAACAAATCTGTAAGCCACGGGTAATTTCAACAGAGATGAATTCCACTGTATTTCTCCTCCCCTTTTAGTAGTAATGGGACTGGGTAAGCCTAGTTACAGACAGGTTTGGAGACCTCAGAAAAAGCTGCCTTCTGGATTAAGCATCAATTCTCCAAGGTTACAAGCTAAAAATGGAGAAAAGAACCACAGACGGGTACTACCATGTATGTTCTTTTCTCAAGCCAGGACACAGATGAGTTGTAAAGACTTCTTTCTTATTTGGCTGCTTATATTCAGCTATCTCTTCTGGGCATAGGCCAATGACAAAGTGCTCCTCATCGAGACTTCTGTGGATACTATTCCACCAGGGTCACAAAGGATGCACAGGCACAGAGTGAAGCCTGCAGGAACTCCTGACAATGACTCCACCTCTCCTGCATCAGAAAGGCCTCCAATCCCTTTCACCTCTGATAGAAGGCTACAATCCTGAGTTACAGAAATGCCATACCCCACCACAAACTCAAAGTAGCAACAAGGAACAAACAAAAAAAATTTACCTTCATCCTGCTTTGAATTTTTTTTATCTAGTTTGGTGAAAATGTAACGGAATTTTGAAATAATTAATGTAAAAATCTTTACATAAAAGGCATGTTTCAACAAGTTAGTGAAATACCATTACAGTGTTTAAGTGTTTTAGAGTAACATGCATCATCGTTTCCTCATCTTTGTTTGTTTTGTTTGATCTTACCTGTGTAGAGACAAGGCCAGCAGCATAATCTGGGGTAGCATTTTCTACTACTGTTTCTTCTTTGGCTTGCTTTTCCACAACTTCTGTATCTATTGCAGAAAACAGAAGTCAGTTCAATGAAATCTTCTGAAATATTGAATTCGATATAAATTTTTATCTTTGTTTAAAAAAGTATTTCTCAAAGTCTGCTAAAACACACTTAAAGGTATATACTGAAAGGTTGGTAGATACTATAGTCTTCGCATAATTTTATAATCAACCCAATTGTGAAATGAACCACAGAGTATAACCATCAAGATATAGTAACTGAGTAACTGTGCAGAACTGGCTAATTTTGTGATGTTAGAAAGCATCAAAACCCAAGCAAAAATGTAATTGCAATTATAATTTTCTTCCAAGATGGTATCTTTTTTTGATGACAAATACAGAAAGGTTGTTTTGGGACAAATATACTGCCTAGTGTATCTTCCTGATATGGCTAAGTAGAGCACTGCACTATCACTTCAGTTAAGAGCAGTATATCAGATACTATTCACGTGTTAAGATCTCTCAGACAAAACTTTGGAGAGTAGTATCAATTTTTTCAGTAGAAGTAAGTGTACCAAAATATCTCAGAACAATTTCAGCACTGAGTCCACTCACACACCTATGGGCTGCCCAAAGCGCAACTGACTAGTTCACCCCTTTCATGCAAATGAGTCAAGTTATTACCTAGGCACATGGCAATATGATTAGGAGCACTGGAAAAAAAGTTAAAATCCTCCCTTAAGGCACTTCTGTTTTGGGGTTTTCTTTCTTTATCCACCCCCCATCCCCCTTCTCCTTTTTTGAAGTTCAGCTGAAGATGAGTTTTAACAAAAGAAGAACAAAATGGCACCACAAATCTAGATCCTATTTGCAGGTATATTAATAGCCTTTGTAGGCAGCATGCTATACCAACCTAATGTCTTCCTTCTTCTCTTTGCTTCACGGCCAGCACCTACCATATCCAGCTCAGAGATATCTAGAAGCTAAAAGGAAAGACCGTAGAGTACTCAATAGTGACTGTTAAATTTATGTGATTTAAATATTGACCTTATTTTTTTCCTTTATTATATTGATACTTGATTCAAAACAGCATCAGAAATTTACTTTAGGTCAGGGAGGAGGACTGAGCAGGAAAGCAAGAGATGAAGAAAGAGTGCACCTACCTTTACTCCTCTTTCTTTGCGCAAAGGTGTTCGTGAAGGAGGAATAGGAGTTCTGTTTCCAGAAGGACTAAAAACACTAGGTGCTGAAGTACTCCTGAACGGAGCTTGTTTTGGTATTCCTTTGAGCGGTGCTTAGGGAAGATCAAAAAGGCAACAATTGTAATGTATGTTTAATTAGTTATGAAAAATAATAATGAGGAGTCCTTCAGCTTTTCCCATTCTTAACACATACACCCCTCTCCCCTTTAACTTCAAAGGTTTATAGTGTGGAACTGTCTATAATACACTAAATGTTCCTCAAAGGTCAGGTTAGGTTTTACCCTTCAAAAAAGTAGTAAGAGCCAATCTCTAGGCTAATGCTTGCAACCCCATTCTATGTGAAGTAACCAAACAGGTCCACTGCTATCAAAACACACTCTTCCTACATACATTGATGCTTTCCTTATGTATAACATAGGAACTTTGAACACATAAAAAGGTATTAAGCATAAATGTTCTGAATCCAATTATTGCCAAAGTTGCTCTTTGAACTTTAAGATCTAGTAACTTGGTAAAACTGTATTTAATCAAAGATTCTTAACTAAGCTTCTGCAGCGCTAAGGGCTCGTAAGCTACTGGAAAGGTAAATTACTGCTTCACACAGGGGTATGAAATTCTGGAGTTGCTGTTTACACAAGGAGGAGGATCCAACTTGGGTCTATATCATAAACAGAAAACCTGCTGTCTGAATACTCAGTAGAAACTGTTACACCTATAAGAAGCTGTTTTCCTCCAACTTTACACTGCTACCCTTCTATACCTCACACTTAACGTAAGTGCTGAAGACAGCATTCTTTCATCAACTGCTAAAAAAGTAGGGACACATACATATCTATCAGGACTTTGAGCCCGCTGACAATCTCATCATACCCTACAATTTGAAGATAAACACAGAATTTCAGTTTGAGGTTGGATATTCTGTATTCCTCTTTACGTTGTACTGAAAACATTTTCAGCACAGGACAATCCTCTCTGACCAATGCGAGTAAAGTTTCAGCAGAGTAAACCCCAGCAAGTTCCATAATTAATATTTCTAGAGGCCACTTGGCTCTAAATGCCAAGTCTAAAAATTAGCTTTATTAGTTCAATGACTAAAAAGAATGCCAAGAAGAACTAATGGTCAATTTATATACTGGGACAATTTTTAGTTCAAATTACAACTTTTTGCATTTCCTGCATTAACATGCGGCTAAACTTAGGTACTCAAAACCACATCTTAAATACCATTGACCCAAGTACTTCATAGCTTCTAGCCACCACACCAAGAAATCACTCAGCTTTTACACCTCAGCATCATATTGGTGGTCAGAAAAGTTATAGCTGTGCAGTGATTATGTAACTAATATGTAACTAATTTTGAGCCCTCTTCTTGCTCCTAATCAAAAACTTATTTGAAAAATTCAAGCAGTTCAGGAACTTCAGCAAAGAGCTGAAATCCATTAATGCAAAGTTGAGGAGTGATTATACATCTTTGTCATGTCCATTAAATAGAAGCCATTGCACAGCCTCAGCTGCAGAGAGCACCCTGTCCCATCATCTTTCTCCACACAGAATTATACAAATATAAGACAGTTTCAGATTACTTTTCAGTCTACTTCACCGCATTTCAAAGAGCACAGCAAATTACTGTGATCCACTTACTCTGCTCCCTTTTGGAGCAACATGGCTTAGGAGTTATTCCTGGAGTGATGCAAATTAAATTCTTACTGAAGTCTACAGGCATGATCTAGCTGTGTACATTTCAGAAGCGTGGCGGACATACTTGCCATTTAAGAAAAACCCCACACACTTGTTCTTTCTGACAAGACATGACAAACATTTAAATAGCAGAAGAAAGGGAGGCAGAAAGGGAAAAATATTTTGCTTTAAAAAGAATTAAGTTTTTTGTAAAAATTAGACTGTAATTTTATTTTTCATCAAGGCTATTTTATCAGATTGTCTTTCTGGGAAGTGATGAAAGTGAGCCATACTTGTTGTATCTATCTTTTTGACCAGTCCCCTGCCTTTAGCATGGAAAGGCACTCCTGCAGTCTTCTTGAGCTGTTGTGCCGTTTCTGTTGCTAAAAAGAAAAAGGGCTTTAGTTACTACAGAATCTCTGATAAAAAAAATACAATACATTGCTTGTTATATAAAGTGTTATTAACTGATAAAAAAAGATAGGAACAGCAACAAAGAAAGAATTATACTGCAATTAAAACCAGATCATTTATGTGATGTAAGCACAGTATTTGTAGAAAATGCATAATCAATATGACTATGCAACTGACAAGATGGTCTAAGCTAGAAGAAATTATCAGAGTAGAGAATGTACTCGCGATTGGAATAATTAAAGAAAATTCTATATAACACCATTAAAAGTTACAAACCTTGTACTTAACCAGACCACCTACTCAAGTCACATGCAAGAAAGAAGCAACTTGCTGCAACAGAACAGCAAGTACAGTAAACTATTTTAAGATCACTTAGTTCAAGCAGCTAGATGTATGTATACATGTGTTGCCTTTTGTTAGCAAAAATCCTCTTGGCTTTCACACCCTATATAGCCATACTGAGCAAAAGCAAGCATTAATTAGCAACTCTTGCTCCCTGTTGCAAAAACATGTGGCAAAATAAAACTAGCTTCTCATTTCAGTTTTGTTTCGGGAGCTTTAACCAAAGCTGTCCCTCACAAGTCTTCACAACTGTTAAATATACCCATGAGAGAAGATTATCTGTGCTTTAAAAAGCTACAGCTTTTTGTATGCCTTAAAATCTGAACAGCATTTAAATCAAGATTAGCATTTTAATGTAATCATGGCCAGAATGACTTGCACCTGCTCTTCCACACATATCAGCCTATCAAAGAAAAATATCAGCCAGCAAAGCTCTTATAACAGAAAATTGTAACGTATATCCCCATACTGGACAATAAGACTGAACATAAATTTTTTTCTTTCACCATTTAATTTGTTACTCAATCTTGTCAACTAGCCATAACACTACTTACACTTCTGCAAGAGTTCAGCTCTGAGAGTGGCACTTTTAGGTTTCCTTTTCAGCTGGAAGTGTTTCACTGGGGGAGTAAGTGGCCCAGCTAGTGTTGTCAAAGCATTTTTGTTTAAGTATTGGCATTCCAACGGCAACATAGCTGAAGTTTCACATTCACTTACTGCATAAAGAGTTAACATAGTACACGTGGGTATTAGCACCTCTTTGATAGCTAATTACAAAACATTTTACAACTAGACTGTACAGGTGTCTTTAGATTTTAGATTACTTGTTTAAACACCAAGAGTAATTTACTTCTAATTATTACACAGTATATAACCAGTTATTAGGATGTTTGGTTTCTTACATTAGCTTCGTAAAAGCTTCCATGTTAATCACATCTAGCCAAGTTACAGAAATCTTAAATATGCTACTATTTTCAGAGAGCAAAAGAAAGTAAAAATGATTGAATTATCATATTCCTTAAAAATTACACATAAAGAGGAAACTACTAAAAAGACCAAACCAAAAGTGTGAACAGACAAATGATCATTTGTTCATAGTGAGAAAACAAAAGCTTCCACCTCCAAGTCATTTCATTATTGGTCTTCTGCAATCCTAACTGCAAGACCATGTCCGTCCGTTGATGCTTGAGGGCTTTTTCTAGGCAATGGGCTAAATCAAACCCACTGAAATAGGTGTAGCTTTGCATCACCATTTACTACACTGTCTGAAGCAGTAACTGTGCAAATGCCCGAGCCAATATTTTCAGCTGCTGGGCAATCTGTAGCTAGTTGGACATCAGCAGCATAACCCTTCCTGTGATCAGTCTCCCCACAGCACCTGCCATTTGTTGGCTAGAGGAGGACTTCCAGCAGAGATGCACCCCACCTGCCCAATACAACAGTGGTGCTTCCACACACAAAAGGCTGTCCACACTAGCACTGCGGAAATTGAGCATTACTATAGTCTTCGGTACTACAACATACAAGACAGAGTAAATATATGAAAAAGCTCAACTTACTAAGCTGCAGTTAAGTCAGTTACTACACATCAGTGTGCATAAAGCCTGTCTACAATACTAATGAATCCACATTAACTTGTATGTTGCCCTTCACAAACACTCAGGATAATACCTGACATGCAACTTCCAACGATGTGTGAAAAGATAATTTAAGAAGTTACCATTCCTCAAATATCACAGTTCCCAGTACAGTAACATGCCAGGTCATGAACTGTGGCAGTTAAGAGACAAAGACATACTGCTTGTCCTGATACCAATACTGTTAAGATAGCAAGACTGCAAGTGAAACAACAGGTTATTACAGAAATATGATGCCTTTTTTCAGAAATTTTCACTGACAGAAAAGGCTTACCTTTTTCTCTAAGCTCTCCTAAAATATCTTGAACATTGGGATTCTGTTCTTCAAGATCAAGGTTAAGGGAGCCAGTATCTGGAAAGGATTTTAAAATATCAGCTACCATTAAGACCCAGGGGTCTGAATCCAAGGTAGCGAGCTGGATAATTTCAGTCAGTGCCCCTTTCATCTAACAAAAAAAGAAAAAGAAAATCAGCCAATTGGAAACAGTTTTAAACAGATCATACTTGGATTTTTTTTTATTATTATTTAAAAAATACACTAGCATAAACATGCACAATGTTTTACTACCGGGGAAGGGAAGAGGGAGACTGCTTCAGCACAGTTACACATTAACTCTAGAACTAAGTAAAGAATGAACCAGGAGAATTTTTTTTTTTTTTTTATATTGCTTTTGGTCAATCTAACCCACATTTGTTTTGTGCTTCTGGCAGCCTGAAGGTTTGTTTAGCACTGAACATTTTTACTAAAAGTAACAGGCCAGATTCTTACATTACTTTCCCCTTTTGTTCTACACTTACACTCCCACTGTACCCACACCTTATATTCAGTGATAAGAATATACAACTAGAATATAGTAGGTTATTCAGAACAGGCATCTAAACTAAGATGTGCCCCTTTCTGGGCTACAGGATAACATAGCAGACAGACCATATCTGCATCATATGAACACAAACTAAGTCCTTAAAATTGTACTTAAGCTTAGGCCAAAATAATGTGTTTCTGTATTATTTGACAAAAACTATGTATTACAAAAATACACCCAGCCCTCTAATATGCCACAAGCAACAAGATTTTCCATCTACCCAAAGTTTTTGTAGTCAGAAAAAAATTATTTTTCTTTAAGCACCTATCTTGGAAAAGGTGATACAACGCATAACAATTAAAAAAAAAAAATCACTGTCACAGTCATTTTTTTGTTTCTAAATTACTTATCAAAATGTCTGTTGGCACCATGAAATGTCATAAACGTCAAGGTGACTACATTCATGGTTTTACACAATAAATCTTTTAAATTAGTTGTTTTACCTCATACACAGGTAAACTTAACCCCCCCAAATAAAAACTGCATGTTTGTTTTTCTAGTAAGTAAGCTTTTACATAAGCATTAAAAGTATTAGCTTCACAAAACTAAGATGTATTGTGTGTCTGTCAAGCCACAACAGGTAACAAAAGTAAAAACCACATAACATATTTAGACATACTCTATCTATATGCTATTAACATTGAAGTATTTAAAGCAAATATAAGGAAATACTTTCATTTTGACTTTTCACAACCAATTGTGGCACATACAGCTTAGTTACAGCCTACAAGTTTCTGAACACATGTAGACGAGCAAGAGATTCATATTTGCTTGCGTGCTGTATTTCTTCCCCTTTATTTAGAGCCAGTCTTTTCTTACATGAAAAAGTTTCATAAAATAAGCTTATTCTACTTATGCAATTATAAGAAATAAAAGTTATATTTCTTTCCTCCATTTTTGCCTCCCAAGCACTTCTAAACCTCAGCAGTCAGACAAACATATTGACATTTCTCAATTCCTTTCACCCATACAATGTTACTGCCCTCTCACTTCAGAAAAGTTTACAAGTGCAATATAGGGGCAATTTGTCCTTTATCCATTGCATGTTTTAGCACTCATATGAATGGGCTTGTGAAATGAACCAGATCAGTCCATCTGACTGAAAACTAACATCTCCCTATAGCTTTAAGTTTGATCAGCCCCTTGGTGTGGCAGATTACAGTCACACAAACACTAGAACCATAGAGAGAGTGGAGCAGGAGCCACTACAACAGTCAGTTACCATCTTCAGCAGCACAACTGATTGGCTTTGGATTAAACTGACCACATAACCATGGCCACACACTGTTTAACATGTTGTCAACTTTATCTGACACTTAGCCAATGGAAAGAATCAATTCCTAAGGTTCTTGTCTTTGTTGTCAGCTACTGCTCATTTCTTTCTCAGTAAAGAAAAAAATCCCACCCAGTCTCCACAGAGACTTATCAATCTCTCTATTCTAACCCTAAACTGGTCATCCAAGTCACTTCTACAGTGGATGAGGACGAGTGTGAATCAAAACAAAGTCCTTTATTATCCTATTTATCCTATAGGAATTGCAGTACTGAATTATGCAAAACACAGGAAAAATTTAAAACATGCCATGAAAGCTGATGAAACCATGGTTTATTTATAACTCTTTTACAAGCTTTTATCTGGACACCACTAATGCAGGGTAAGTGTATAGAATGTAATTTCCTCCATCAAAGCAAACTCGGGCAATAGTTGGAAGAAAGATGTCTCCTGTATCCTCCCACTTTACCCTTCATATCTGCTCCACAGAATTCCTGTTTGTACCAAAAATTCAGAGCCAACACCTATACTACGTACATTCCTATAGAGCTCTTGTCTGCGCATGCTACATCCACACTGCTCTCAGGGAAGCTAAAGTTCAGGCAACCTACTTATGCCACAACACACTGCTTTGCATGACTTTGGTTCCTTCAAGAAAGGAGCCCAGAAACAACTTGTTTGCCTAGCACTGGGCAAACAGCATTAGCACAAGGCCTCATGGCAGAAACAGCATGGTGAAAGAACAGTCACTGTCACACACAGGGAAGCGAAGCACACTAACACCCACTGTGAGCTAACCAAAGACCACGCCTGAATATGGGGTTGCTTTTAACAAGCCTGGAATTGAGTTTTGACTCAAGTTTGTCTTCAAATAGCAATTTAAATATGTTCCCAGTTCACTGTTGAACTGGTGGCAGCTGAAAAAAATTTTATTTGTGGTTTGAGAATGCATGAAATGCAACTCAAAATAACAGAGAATCCTACATACAGTTTTTCTGCTACTTTACAGAGCACAGCCATAATCCCAAACTCTTAATTGTACAAGATTGCAACACTGGGTCAGTAAGAGTCCCATCAGCTCCCGACAGCATCTTGTTAAGCATGAATGTCAACATCTGATGCAACATGTTCTGGCCTTTCTCTCATCTAAAACTTAAGGATCTTAAGTACTTTTCTCAGTTTGCTGGCACAGAAAAAGCATAGGGCACGACTAGAAACGTTTAAGAAGAAAGGATCAGGCAGGATGGAAAAAGTCTGGGAACAGAGACAAAGAGAGATTAATAATGGCTCTGCAGGAAGAATACACAAACAGTACCGTGGGAAGGGGTAAAAAAGGAAATGTTACTAGAAACACGTAAAGTGATAGCTCCAAGATGATTTCTTGCAAAGAATTCCCATTCATTTGCTTTATATTATGCTGAAATTAGTATACATGACTACACCTTTAGACAGCTACATCCACAGTTGGCTAATAAATCAAGTTTTAGTCTTTCACGGGCCACAGAGAAGGCGATATTAAATAGGTATCTGTATTACTACAGAGCATTTTCATTAAGCTAAAAGCACTGGATGGCAAGTACAGTATTAATATTTATGTGATACAAAACTAGGATGGATCAAATACCACTGTTGTATATATTTTGTATTAAAATAATGAAATAGTGTAGAAGTGGCCAAAAGTAATATTAGATTAAAATATACCATACTATATCACAGAAAAATTAAGAACACTAAATGCAGGCCAGAAAGATACATAGCAGCCTGCCTGTTTGGAACACAGAGGGAAAGGCAAGTGTGTTATGCACCCTCATTCCTGTGCACTAGCACTCCACAGTTCCCACCTGCATGAATAGAGGACTCCCGATTCACACAAGCAAGCAAGAAGAAACAATCTCAACTCTTGCTCTCTTGCAGCTACTGTAATAAAAAAGCAGGACACTGCCAGGATAGGCAGCATCTTCCTCTCAAGATAATTCAGAGAGCAGAGAAGCACAGAGTCCTCATTCCAGACTTGGTTATAACATCAGTCTAACCCCGAACAAATAAATGAAATGCTGGCACAAAAAGAAAACTTCCACTTGCCATTGTGAACTAGGTTAACAAGAATACAATATGCAAAATAAACAGAAGTAACTCTTCTGCCAAATTCACAACTGAAACCCTGGTCAGCACTACGCTGACTTTTAGGCATTATTTCAAACAAGCACTATTACCTTGAAAAAATTTAGCAGATGAAACACTGGCGGGGGGGAGTAGGGACATTAAAGAGTTAGCAAGTCCTTCCCAGAGAACTGCAGCAGGAAAGGATATTTGATAACTGCCTACAAAACACACTTAACTTAAAATGAAAATGGGAGACAATTATTCTTATTAGTCACTGGGAACAAACAAGCAGTAACGAGGGTCACAGCATGATAAAAAATTAGATTTATTACCTATCCCACAGGAGTATTATAAGGATTAAGTCACTTATATCTATACAATATTTGGAGTGTTGAATGAAAACGTTATGAAAATTGAAGGATATTACATTTGAGAAAAAAATACTTAAGCAAAGGACTGAGCTTTCAAGAGACCTCACTGAAGATTCACTTGTCTAGACTGAAGCTTTCACAGAGATTTCGAAAGGACCAGCGGCGAATTAAACCCAAATACCACCACATTTTTCTTGATTCATAACTCTTTACTCTGATGTCTGCTCCCAAATGATTTCCATGCTATTCTATGTCTCAGTGAAAATGCTATAATAGAGAAAACAAGCCAAAGAAGTTTTTTGAAAATAAAATAACTAAGTCCAATCTGTTATCTAGAGAGGGGAATATCATTTAATATGTTACTTAACAAGCCAGTAACATATCCTGCATCCACTATTGAGATTCCCAAAGCTTTACAAAAGCTGATGCAATATATTTTCCAATACTAAGTTTCCAAATGCCAGCTCAGTGCTTCTCACACATGATCGATAGAGACTGGCACATAGCATGGAAAACACACATATGACTTTCCAAAGAGACTCATAATGTACTCTCACAGTTAATTTTAATTGTTTTCAGATAGTGGAGTGATTTCCGAATGACAAATTTTACTTCCAGGCAGCTGCAGGTATCCTATACTAGTGTATTTCTGCTAGCAAAGAGACACCATTTTCAGCACTCCACAATACACTGAGCAGAGAATACTATAGAGAAGTACACAGCACAGTGCACATATACTGAACACAAACATATATATATACGTTTTGAGTAATGCCAGTTAAAGTATCCAAAATCTTGACAGTAAGTTAAGAAATCTTCACAAATACAACCCATTTTAGCAAATTCACCACAAATGATGAGTATCTGCTAAGACAATATCACTTTCTGTCAGCAGTTTGGTTAACACCAGCTATTCTTACCATTTGTAGAAGGAAGCCTATAACAATAATAGTAGACCTACTAGCAATGTTAAGGGGTTCTGCCTCATGAGTTTTTCCATTTGTAACCATTTTTTAAGCCCTTCCTCTCAGATAAAAAAAGAAATAAAATCAGATGTCCCTGAAATAATTAAAATGTTACAGGTACTTTGCAAAGAACTGAAAATATGCTAAATTCCTAGCTCTTGACCAAGCATGCTCTGTCTATAATGAAAGATTAAAGTTATGGTTGAATTCACAAGTTCTATTAAAGAAGTTAAAAAAAAAAAAAAAAATCACACAATGTTTTTTGTTACAGCAGTAAAAAGAGCTTTATATTTGGAACACAACTGTCAGTTTAACAATACACTGAAAGGCACAGCAACTGACTTGCTCTTCTTTACATACACTTTATCTCCATGGCTAACAAAAGCACCGATCAAGTAAAGTTGCTTACAACCATCTTCCCCAGAACCAGTTTAAATTCAACACATTATTTCAGTTCACTTGAATGCTGCTCCCTCAAAAAGTTGGCATGTGTTATGAAGGTACCTAAGTTTTTTTAAGCTCTCTTCAATCTAAAAACATCACTAATTTATTAGCTTTTTCGAAACAGTGCAATACTCATTTCTTCTCAGCTGCTTGGATTTTCACAGTACTTCAGAAGAATTTTGTATACTCAGGGTTCATGTGAGCTTATTCATAGCTCCCCATCCCCCTGTCTGGCCTTGGTTATTTTGTTTGTCCAAAACAGAACTGCATTTGTCACACACCAGGAAGACAGCTTGTGCACTGCACTAAGCATGACCATAATGTTATAGAAATTAAAGCAAACATGCTGAACAAGAATTATTTTTTCTAAAGTGACACCAATTACATTTAACACAGTAAACAATCATATAGATGCATGTGGCAAGACAGACACCAACATACACTAAACTACTGCTTAAAGATGATGCTTGTGCATTTTCAGCTTAGAAGTACACAAAAGCTGGGCATACAACAACCCAAGTCACATACTGTCTCCCCATACCCTGCCTAGTATATATGTATATTAAGCCTAAGCAGCAGCTGCGTCCTAGCCAAGGAAGAGACTGCTGCAAGCACAGCTGAGGATGAGGTGAGGATTAACTATGCACCACCTCCATGATTGTTACCAGGAACCAATACCATACATGGTGGAAGTAGGAGAGGAATCCCTCGAACCTGGCTGAACAAACCTAAATGTTTCCCAATCATTCTCCAACTATTGCTCCAAACATCAGTATCTGCCTACTGGTAAGAATAAGCCAGCTGCACATGAGGTATGGTCCAGGGCCAAATGAATAAGCTTTTCTGGATCTATGATGACTGCTTGCAGAGCCAGCTCAGACTCGAGCCAGCCAGCTTATTAGCTGGGGTAGGACAGTAAAGGAAAGCACCAGCTGTTCCCAGAAAGGTAAAGGAAAAAAAAAAAAAAGGGAAAAAAAAAAAGAGGCGGCAATTTTCCTCAAGCAAGACCTGACTAGAAGAGGGGGAAAAAAACCACTGTTCATTGTAGACCCCAGATCTTCCATTCACAATGCTTCAGCACTTGCTGCTGTCCTTCCTAAACCTGAGGGGTTCGACTTGGGACACTTACACAGCTGCCAGCATTAAGGAAGGAGAGTGAAGCAAGCCTAACACATGCTGCTGTTCCTAAATGATAATGCTGCTCTGTCCTAATCCTAGAACAACCACTGCCTCAGAAAAGCCCTCTTCCCCAAAGGCACCCAAACTGTATCAAAACACAGCCCCACAACTACGAGTCCAGGTGGAGGCATAAGATAGGTCACAGGTCAAAACTGCTTTCTAAAGACTAGTGCCAACCACGGATTCCCCGAATAGCAGGAGGAGGAGCAGCAGCAAAGCTTCCACTCCACTCACTCCCTTATCACGGGGAACCTGAGCGTTTTTTCTCACACCAAGGACTGAGTCCTCCGAGCTGGGCCTCAACGGACCGCTCTGCCAGCCGAGACCTCCTTCCTCCCCCTCCCCGCCAAGAGGGGCTACAAGGGAGACGCGGGGATGCCTGTGGGGATCAGCCTCACTATACGTCCCCGCTCCGACTGCGGGCGGGCTCCTGCCCGTGAGGAGCCGTCGCCGTTTGGCTTCCCCC
>NW_010531553.1:0-7839 GCF_000687285.1 Phaethon lepturus | reverse complement strand
AGCAGAGCGGTGCTGCAGAAGGGGACGCGGCGAGCTGGATTTCAAGGCTGTTGAAGGAAATAAAAGATTTTCCGTTGTTTTCAGGGAGCAAAGTCCATCCCTAAGCCCGATGCCAGCCGGTAAGCTGCCCCCGATTTGATCTCTGCCCCGATTTACGCTCTAAGCCACAAAGTCCAGAGCCACAGCGCGGGGTGTTAACGTGGCATCGTGTTTCTTATCTAACCTGCCCTGTGCCTTCACCAGCCCCGCGTCCAAAACCTGCTGGGGACGATGCTTTCCTGCGGGGAACCGGGTGCCAATGCGTATTCGGGGAGCTGGGGTCCCGGGGGACACGGCCGGAGCGGTGCCTCGTCCTCCTGCATCCCAGCGGGACGGGGCAGAGGCAGGGCTGTGCTCAGACGCACGGTGGTGGGTTACGGCACAGGAAGGGATCGTTGTCATCATCTCATCTGCATAACAGCGGCTATGAAGCTTGCTATTAATTAATTCCTATGAACCGTAGCTTATGGTAAACACATCAAATCTTCATCTTAACATTTTTAGCGAGGAGGAATCTCCCTCCCGCCCCGCTGCTAAATCGTTGTGGTTCATCGCTCCACCGCACTGGCATCACCGAATTCCCGTTCCTTGGCGTGGGGACGCAGCCGAGCCCTCCCTCTGTTACGTGGACCACACCAAGCTTTTCTGTGGCTCAGCATCCTCCCCGTTTTTTCGGTGTCCCCCTTCTCGGTGGCTCCGTGTTCCCAGAGCATCTTCTGGCTGGTGCTGGACAGGCGGAGCGTGTTTAGCTGATAACCCACCTCATTTCCAGAGCTGCTGCTTGTCTGGGGCAGAAGCCCTACAGTGTTTGCTCCGAGGAGCAGAATTGCACCTTCAGCCGCTCTAAAGCCTCTAGCAATAAATAACCGAGAGCCCAGACTCTGCTGGAGACGCGCACTTGGTCATAATTCCTGTTTTCTGTGGGATTTTGAGATCAGTCTGCCAGTTTATTCTCCTGGTAGTACATACTAGGCTGATTTTGTCTGGTAGTAAATCACATGTTTTATAAAACTCTGTTACAGAAATGATTTATCTGTCAGATTTGGAGGCGCTGTGAAACACACAGTTAAGTCTCTCTGAACCATGTAGACTCGCAGCAATAATATTACCACCCTTAATTCCTTAATATCCCAATAATCTGTTCACGAAGTGGCTTTTTCCCCCTGGAAATCACTATCAGAGTCAATTTGTGCTTTGGAGCAACCTAAATGCGTGTTATAAAGTCTGTTCTTGGCCAGTAAAGACTGCGGCTACGCGTTTCCCACGCTCGCACAGCTCCGCGTGCTCCCTCTGCCCCGTCCCCACCTGCAGCACTGTCACTTGCCCGATGGTGACCTGCAGTGGCAGGACGAAAAGCTGTTCTTCTGCGGGTAAAGTGGAAGAAGCGGAGTTGACAAATGCCTGGCTTCAGTTTACAGCCAACAGCGCTGGGGGTCCTGGTCGGTGCTGCCCGCTTGCCTTCTGGAGGGATGTCAGAGCAGCCAGGTCTAGAATTAATCACGTTGCCTCACTTAACGCAGTGACACAGCCCCGCGTTAGCACCCAAGGCAGTTGTCTGCCACTCTCTGAAAATGCTTAAAGCGCGAGTTATCGGGACCTGCTGGTTAAAAACTGTTTAGTTTTAGCCGTAGCTGTTCAATACGGTCATAAGTTGCAGCTGAAGTGGAAGGTATTTTGTCATCTTCGTTATATGATATGGCTTATCATTTGGCTTTTCCCCAAGTACGGAAGAAAAATATTATGAAGCGCTTTGGCTTCCCTGCGTCCTGCGCTATCGCAGCAGGTCGGGGAGCTCCGTGGGCGACCCAAGTCCTTTAGCTCTCACTCTCTTGGCCATAGACGTGTCCTTGCCTCCTTTAGATTTATTGTCCTGTAGACTTACTGTCCTGTAGATTTACCGTCCTTTATGGGTCCTCCCTTCCGATTTATATTCATGACTGTCTGTTTCCCCTTTTTACCTTTCCGTCGCTGTTTTCGCTTCCCCGTTAGGCTGTGTTGGGTGTGTAACCAGCGTGGCCATCACTCAGTCATGGGGCTGTGGCTTTTCAGCCCTCAGCTGCCTCAGAGGTTTTCTCCGCATGGTAGTTCTTACTTCTCCGAGTTGTCGTGGCTCTGGTAGCTGTTCAGAAACAGGCAGGAGATGAGCGGGCAGATGTCCGTGCCGCAGAGCTGGCGGGGGGGGGCTCTGATGGAGCAGCCTTGTTGCCCCCCACCCTGACCCAGAGCCAGGTGGATGCTTGGCACGATACACACCCAGCACATTTGTGTACTTAGCTTTTAATTAAAACCCAGGACATACTGATCCGGCATGAGTATCCGTGTGAAGGTAGCAAGGAAGGAGGAACTTAACCTCACCGCCTGTGGTTTCGGAGCTGCTTTACATCTGCTGTTTGGTATTCGGATGCCCAGCTGCAGCGGCGACGAGCCAGCAGTAGTGAGAAAGGTGTGGGGGAAGGAGGCGGCCCTGGAGGACGCCATTCCCGGGCTCCTGGGACTAAGCCGCCTCCTTCGTGTCTGCGCAGGCGTGCTACGGCATCCTGAAGGTCCCCATCGGGAGCTGGCTGTGCCGGACCTGCGCCCTCGGCGTTCAGCCGAAGTGTCTGCTGTGCCCGAAGAGAGGGGGAGCGCTGAAGCCCACCCGGAGCGGGACGAAATGGGTCCACGTTAGCTGTGCCTTATGGATACCTGAAGTAAGACGTTTTCCAACCTCCCCTTGACACACGGGCAGGCACGGACCTGGTTTCCAGGTCTCAGCCCAGGACGTTCCTTAATGGTCTAATAAATAACAAGTCCAGTCTGGCTCATCAAGCAATGCCAGGGTCAGAGCTGCAATGCCAGTCCGTCATCGGGCTTTGTGCTTAATTAGGAGCCAAGGGGCACCCCGTTACAGGAGGACACCGAGGTGGGGTGTAAGGGCACGGAGGTGGGGGCCATTCACAAGACCTGTCTGGGCAGGGTAAAGCTGATTTCATGTGCCCATCTGAGAGACACAGCAACACTGAGATGAGGAATTAGTTCAGAGGAAGTGCTGACATAAATTTTTCCTTCCATTTCTTCCAGATTTTTTTCTGGTTTTTGGAATTGGGGGCTTTTTTGCCAAATTACAAGTGACCCAGAAAAATTAATAAAAAATCCATCCCTCATTCAGACTGCCACAGACATGCCCCTGTAGGAGATTTGGGATGGTAACCAGTATTTACAACTTGTCTTCTATTTCGTGACCAGGTTAGCATTGGATGTCCTGAAAAAATGGAACCCATTACAAAGATCTCACATATCCCAGCAAGCAGATGGGCTTTGTCCTGCAGCCTCTGCAAGGAGTGCACTGGGACGTGTATTCAGGTACGTAACTCGGCACCGAAGAAACTCGGACCTCTGGGGTTGTGCCTGTAATAGCCACTGGAGAATCTTGAGATGTTGGCAGGCCAAGGCTTGTTCCTGCTCTGAGTAAACCTAAGAATGGGGAGCACGAGCGCCCATCAGACATCATCAGACGTTGTTTGCAATCACTTAATGTATTGAGTGCTAGGAATCTAGATTAACTTTCTTTGCATAACAGAGTGGTGTTGCTGTAGCGACACTAATCACTAGGACTGCCAATGACCTTGGTTTGAAATCAGGAACCTCCAGCAGAAAGGCTTGGCGTGGCTGCCAGAAAAGTGAGATACGACGAGATGCGTCGCCCAAGTGTTTCACAAACCAGTGGGGGTTGGCTGGGAAGCCTTTCCGTTGGGGGAATAACAGGAAAACCTGGGATTAGCTAGTCCTCACTAGCCTGTTGGCTTGGAAAATAGAGTATTTACTGTGTGTTACATTCCCACATTTTCTCCCCATTTGCCACACGTAAGCAAACCACTGCAGACGTGGGGTTGCCTGCTCTCCCCGCAGCAGCAGCGTGCTGAAGAGGAGGCGAGACGTTCTCATTTCAGTCCGAAAGCAGGACCCTCTGGGCTTTCCTATTACCTCTCTTCCCGGGGAGCAAAGAGCAGAAGTTCCCGTCCAAAACGCAGCGTACTCGGTGTGAGATCATCTGGGGAGCTTTGCTGCTCGTCTGCGTCCAGCGGTTTCCCTGCTTCCCGCTGCTGTGCCAGTGTCACGTCCCGGTGGTCCCTGGGCACGGGCTGGGGGACCTGCTGCTCTGCGGCGCCGGTGCCTGTTGCTTTCCTTGGCAGACCAGGCATCGAAGCAGTCTTGGCATGCAGCGGGGTGGGGTGGAATAGCCATTAAGCTTTGAAAAATTGGGAGAAAGTTTTGGATGCCTACCGATCCCGACTGACCAGCTCCTGTACAGCTTCGGGAGCTGCACCTCAGAGGTCGGCGTACGCAGCACTGACTATTGGGGACCAGAAATAGCTGGCTGGTTGTAGAAAGGCCATAGGAATGGGAGGTCTGCGCGTTCCGCTGCGTTTGTGCAACCGCCTTGGGTTTAATGCTTTAAAGGGAGCTAGTTAAAAGCAATCCCCTTAGCTTGAAATTAAATCTCACAATACTTCTTTAAATCTCTAGCGTTGACTCACTTCTTTCTTGACGGCTCTGGGTGGATCTGCTTATTCACCCTGCCAGATGGAGATACTGTGTCATAACGGCAACTGCTTTCAAAGAACGGAAGGGCAGGGAAGGAGGCAAACAGGCTTGGCAGCATCAAAAAGAATTCAGCTTCTCCGAGGCTTCATCCTCTTAGCGCCGGCATGGCACGGGAGCCGCGAGATCCCTGGGACTGAGTGGATTTGCATTAAAGGTCACCTGAGATGGAACAGGAGCTTTATTGTGTCCTGTGCCGGCAGCTCCTGGTTTATAAGTCTTCATGAGATTGTCACCGCAGCGTTTGCCGAGGCCACCCTAGCACGCTCGCGATGGTTTTGCTTCAAGGAAAGGGGGGAGAAGAAAAACAAAAAGCAGGCAGTGCCTTTATTTAAGGATTTATGGGGTAAATCAGCAAGTTCAGCCATGGATAAACAAACACGCTCCATACTCATCAGCGGTACGAGCTCTGGTTTGAAAGCTTATGTTTATGGAGCATATTTTTGATTAGTGCCTGTTTATACAGGTGTAATCTAAGGAACTGTGTCAGCGTTTCGGGTTTATGACGCAACTCTAAAAGGAGATGGTTGTTTTCTGTTAAAGCACTGAGCTTCTATCCTTGGCGGGGGGAATCAGGTGCCGGGGGGGCAGGTCTGGGGAGGGAGGGGTGTTGCTTCCAGGAGGGGTCTTCCCAAGTGGCCGGTTGGAACTGGGCTTTGCCAAAATGGGAGGCGAAATCTGGAAGGCAAGCTGGAGGGGTGGAAGACTGTCATCCCAGAGCGGGACGGGAATGCTCGGAGGCAGCGCCGCAGCTTAGAAGAACACCCACCTCGACCACGTTTACGGAGACCAGCGTAAGATATTTTTGCATAGGCACCTCTGTGAATTGAGCTACTTTGCCTCATCCAAGTTTGGCCACCAAAAGGGAAACAAATGCAGGGAATCCCGAGGGAGGGCTCCCCACTGCTCTCCATGCCCCTGACCTTGCTGTTTGCACATAATTACTTCCCGTGTTTTCTGGTACGGAGCTGTGAGCCCAGTGGAACTCGGCATGGCCGCAGCCGAGCCAGAGCTCCCGGACGCTGGGCTGGGATGCAGCCCTTTCCTCAGCTCCTGTTAAAAGGGAAGTCATGACTTCATGGTGGTTCATCAGGAGATGCCGAAGAGAGCTCAGAATCCCGCAGGAATCTTCTCATTTGCGTTGCTGCGGTGGAAAAGAGAGCTCCAGGAGCCGGGCTCTGGCACAGCCCAAGTCCTGACCGTGCTTGCTTGGGACCTCCTCACCAGCTCCCTCCTCGCTTGTCGGAGCAACTGGAGGAGCTCACCAAGGCCTTCCAACGCAGCGCAAGATGTCAGGTCTCTGTTAGTTGCTGGCAGGCTTCTCCAAAGGGCACGATCTTTTGCTGTCATCATCTTCCAACTTGCTTTTTGTTGTTTTTTGGAGAAAAAGCCCTCGGAAGTGTCCTCCACCACTTAGTCGTTCATTATCGCTCCTCTGCCCGCTCCCCTTGAGCTGCTCGTGCCACTGGTCCCCATCCACTGGGATAACTGGTGTGGTGTTTCCCAGAGCTGTCATCCGATTGTGCCTGTAGCCCTGCAAACGTACAGCTTGACATCAGGGGAAGAGCAGTGTGTGTGCACCGCGCAGCCCCCACGCCGTCCTCCGCCTCAGCCCTGCGTCCTCCGAGATGTCTGCGATGCTGAAATTGCCTGTTTCGGCTGAGAAGCGCTACCCGGATCCAGACCATCTGTGGTCACTAAAAATCACATGGTAGTTTTCGTGAGGATGCAGGAGTTGGTGGCTGATGGCTTGGCCGGAGTTCAGCACCGGTAATTAATTTTCCCTTCCTGAGTCCCCCTCGCAGGTCTGTTGGAGGAGCCGCTTCCTTCCCCTCCGGTCCCAAACTGCAGCGGAGCACCGCTGTAAGCTGGTAAACCTCTCTTTGAATTTCCTTGGCAAATAAAATCATCCCTCTACTCCTTCCCCGTAAGAGGGGCTTGAGGACTAATTAACGGCCCACATTGATCTGTGGTGCAGTTTCCACCCTCTCGCTCAGAATTCTGTTTGGGGATGGATTTGCCTGGATGAGCGAAGTACGCTGAAGCGCTTGGATGAGAGGTGCTGCAAGACAACAAGGCACGATCGGTAACGGAGCAGACTTGGGGACTGCACCAGTCTTCTGAGCCCGGTTTATTCTGCGTAGCAGATCCCTCCCTCCCACGAAGAGCAGCTTCGTTCCAGCGCCGTTCTGGGATGGATCAGTATGTTTTTATTGTCAGTTCATGCGAGGTCCCTGGGTAGCTGCGGCTGACCAGGTACCTTTCTTTGTTGCCCTGTCAGCCGAGCTGCCTAAATACTCTCTATTTGCATTTTGGGCACGGTTTCTGTCAAGTGCTGCTTGCCATCTGCCGGAGGAGAGATCCAGGACGGGTGTCATTCGATTCGCTTTATTCCTAAGGTGGAGCGATGGTCGTTCCTGTTAGCGGGACGTTGTCCTGGCAGAAGCCACAGCCGTTTTGCTGGTGTCATTGTTAGCGCTGGGGGCAGAGACAGGAGGGAGGGGACATCGCTGCGTGGCTTTCCATAGCTCACCTAGGTCATCGATGGTGGCGAGTTCTCGGTGTCCGCTTTCTCCACCGTAGATATTTATGTGCGTAACGGCACAAAAGGATGCTGTAGTTCGACACATCCCCAGCTGTGACACCAAAACAGCCAGGATGGAGTACGTCAGGAGTACGTCAGGAGTACGTCAGGAGCTCCGTAGCTCCATGCAGTACCGTTACCATCTTGGCTATGAGACAAGAAAGCTCCATCACGGGAACTTGGAACCGGCAAAGGTCTCCAACCTGAGAGTGCCGCTAAAGTGAAGAATCAAAGAATCATTAAGGTTGGAAAACACCTTTAACATCATCAAGTCCAACACCCCCATGCCCACTAAACCATGTCCTGAAGTGCCGCGTCTACACGTTTTTTGAACACTTCCAGAGGTGGTGACTCCACCACCTCCCTGGGCAGCCTGTGCCAATATTTCACCACTCTCTCCGTGAAGAAATTTTCCCTGATATCCAGTCGAGTGACTCCGTCAAACGGCATCGCATCTCCTTGTATCAGCGCTCGCCCCATGGCCGGCGTGTGGTGTACTGACCGCAGCGAGTCAGTCTGGACGCCGCAGGCCAGGCGGAGTTCCCTCCGTCCCGCCGTCGTTACCGGAAACAAACGCTGGAGAACGGAGCCGGTGCTTGGCCGCGCGGCAGGCTGCGGCAGGGCTTGTCCCGCGG
>NW_010531552.1:0-284 GCF_000687285.1 Phaethon lepturus | reverse complement strand
CCAGAGGGCTTCACCCTCGAGCGCTTGTTTTGCCTTTGTTCTCTGGAGCAAGACACCGGCTTTTCCCACAAACAAAGCCATAAATTGTCAGGCAAGCAGGTTTCAAGGGGAAGAAAAAGCGGAGCTGGGATGACAGCGACGGGGAGTCGTGCGAGGAGGTGAATTGCTTGAAATATGGCTGAAAACTTCCACGCCATAAATATACTTCTGATCACAGCTAATAAATCGCCGTAATTATTCTATAAATAAGGGAAAGGCTGGCTGTATGGTACCTGCCTTTTTTC
>NW_010531551.1:0-258 GCF_000687285.1 Phaethon lepturus | reverse complement strand
TGGTTATTTACTTTTTTAGAAATCCGTGTTGCAGAAGAACCAGCTAGCACGCACACGCCAAGCAATTAATATTAAAACGGCCATGCCTTAGCAGCGAGGCGCTTAAACTGCGGCTAAATCAATACTCTGGGGTCCTGTTGCAGCTTTGGGGAAACCATTAAGTGCTACACCGAAGTAGTCAAAAAAATAATTACACAGCAAGGCCATATTAAAAAAAAAAAAACGAACCGAAACCATTTTGCAAGAAGTCGCCGCCGT
>NW_010531550.1:616-853 GCF_000687285.1 Phaethon lepturus | reverse complement strand
TGGGCCGCGGGGGTAGCCATGTTGGTCGTGATGGTGGCCACGTTGGTCACGGAGGTAGCCATGTTGGTCATGATGGTGGCCACATTGGTTACAGTAGTAGCCATGTCGGTCATGATGGCGGCCACGTTGGTCACGGCAGTAGCCACGTCGATCCTGATGGTGGCCACGTTGGTTGCAGTGGTAGCCACGTCGATCATGATGGTGGTAGCCACGTTGGTCATGACGGGGGCCCCCGAA
>NW_010531550.1:0-550 GCF_000687285.1 Phaethon lepturus | reverse complement strand
TCAGTTAGGTCATGGCGGTGGTGGTGATGGTGGTCATGTTGCTCGTGGTGGTGGCCACATCAGTCATGGTGGTAGCCACATTGATCATGGCGACGTGGGTCTTGTAGCTCATGATGGTGGCCACGTTGGCCACGGTGGTAGCCACGTCGATCATGATGGTGGTCACGTAAGTCATGGTGGTGGCCGTCACAGTGGTGGTCTTGTTGCTTGTGGTGGTGGCCATGTTGGCCATGACAATGACTGCCATCTTGATGGCCATGTTGGCCGTGACAACGCCCGCCATGTTGGCCGTGATAATAACTGCTGTCTTGGCGGCCATTTTGGCCATGACAATGACCGCCATCTTGGCCGTGACAATAATTGCCGTCTTGGCGACCATGTTGGCCGTGACAATAACTGCCATCTTGGCGGCCATGTTGGCCACGACAACGATCACCATCTTGGCGGCCATGTTGGCCATGCCAACAACCACCATCTTGGCGGCCATATTGGCCATGCCAATGACCGCTGTCTTGTCGACTATGTTGGCCATGACAATGACTGCCATCTT
>NW_010531549.1:377-4365 GCF_000687285.1 Phaethon lepturus | reverse complement strand
CGCTGCCTGCTCCGTTCCGGCACGAGCCTGCGGTGCGGCCGCCAGCCCTGGACCCCTGCCCGCTTCAGACTGATCTGCTTTTTCCTCTCGCTTTCACATGCCCAGGAAAGTGCAGCATTACAAGGATTTGAAAACGGCCTTGAGCTTTTTAAGCACCGCTCCGGAGCGGATATTTTTCCTAAATCAAGATTTGCAAAGGTATTTGGGCATTAGTCAGCCAGGGAGATTTCCAGAAGTATTGGCGCACCCAAACACCCTTTAAATCTGCCTCCCGTGCGAGTACAGATTTGTTACTGAAAAGCAGCTGGTTCACCAAGACTGTGGCGATTTCGGGGATATTATTTTCATCACCAGTGTTAATGAGTGCAAGAGTTTTCTGAAGGTTGTTTGTTGCTGGATCCCTTCTGAAAATGACAGTGGCGTGGGATCAGCCCGGAGGGGTTTGGCTGTATTGCGGTGTCTGAGTCTGGAGAACTGCCGATGCGGCTGCTCTGTCCCTGTATCCCAGATAACCCATGGTGTGATGCTGGCCATGGGCAGGGTGCTCGGGGCAGGTCTCGGCTCTGTTGCAGAAGGACGTGGAGCCGCACAGGGGGTCAGTCAGGAAAGCTGCTCGGTGTTACGCTGCTGGAACCTCCCAGCTCAGCTCAGAAAAAGCCATTGCCACAAGTGGCGATGGCGAGGTGGGTTTTTCCTCTAAATCACACCATTGCAAATACACCCCAGTGCCCGACATTTGCTCCCTTCTCCTAAAAAATAAAACTCCTTGCACAGCCAGCGATGCTCACCCAGCTCCATGGCCCAGAAACTAAGCCCAGCCTCACGAGTCCTCGAAGGTGCATCATGCCCCAAGCAAGTGCTCCAGATCTGGAGAGATCCTGAAAAGAGCTGAAACCTGCAAAATAGAAAATAAATAGTTTTCTAAGTGCTCGGTGGTTTTCCCAATGAACCTGCTATTCTGCTGTATACCTAGAGCTCCGAAAACCTGGGGATCCTGGAGATCCCGTCCCGGGAAGGTGGACCAGCAGCATCTTGCGTGGGTAACCCATGGGGCAGGAACAGTTTTTCGTGACCTAAGAGAGCTGCTCTGGGGAGGTGGGTTTAAACTGCTCCTACACTGGAGCAGCTGGGAGAAAACGGCATTTTTTTTTCTCCTCTTAAGAGATGGTGAATCCGAGGGGAGGCTGGAGAGCACGGCTGCTGTTTGGTTCCCTTCCCTCAGGGAGGACTTGGGAAATACAGAGAGATCAAGAGGGAGCAACAGATATTATTAGTCACCCAGGAGGGAGGCGGCTGCAGGGGAAGAGGGTTTTAAAAGGGTTTGGAGTATTTTTAGACCTGGTAAAATGAACAGAGGCTGGGGGGAGAGGCAAGGAGACCTTTGAGAGAGACATAAATGCTTCACAGAGCGGAGTGGCCCGGGCTTTCCGCTCCATCCCGCCCCGAGCATCAGCTCGGGCGGAGGTTTGCTCCGGCAGAAGTAGGGGATGTAAAACCAATGAAAGAAAATGCCTTCTAGATCATTACCCGACAGACCTCGACAAGCTGGCCGTAATGACAAAAGGCCACATTTGCCAAGACGTTTTAGCCAGAATTCCCTTCATTTTAACAGGAGTCGGTTGCCAAAAGAGAGTTTAAAAGCTGCTTGCGGAGCCTGCGGCAGGCTCGGGGAAGATGCTGAATGTCTCTTCTTTCTTCATCCCTTACAGTCTGGGCTGCACGTACTGTCCCGGCAGATCGCGGGAGAATAATTGAGCTGCAGGAGGATGGAGGGTGTTTCCAGGGTGGTGTCTCAGAGCTCAGCACCGGAGGAGGTTAAATACAGCTGGGGGGGAGAGGAGGGGGCTGTCTGCCTCTCCGGATCAGCTGGGAGGATGATGAAGGCACTCATGGGACAGGATGAAGCGAGAGGCTGCCTCCGCCCTGGTTCTCCAGAGAAGCAGCCCTTGCTTTGCCTTCCCTGTTCCCTGCTGGGAACGGTCCCTTCGGCGGAGGCAGTGCCTTTGATGCCCTGGGGTTTTTCAGCAGCCCCATCAGCGCGTCCCCAGCACCCCCCACTGCCTTCATTCGCAAGGTAATTCCCTCCATCCCAACCGCAGCGCGTCCGCTCCGGAGAGGCTTGCTAGGGCTGGTCCTCTGCAAGCTCATCCCGAATCACTGGGATGGGATGCGGGAGCCTGGGATGAAATCTATGGGCTTGGACACCCGACTGCCGTGTTCTATACATCCCGCCCCGCTCCTGCCGCAGCAGCAAGGAGATTTAGAGGGAGTTCACTTACTGCACAGCTTTCGGTGGATATGTGCAAGTGAATTAAGTATTATATATATATTTGTATCTATGACAGTTGAAGGAAACTGGAAGCAGAGCTGATGCTCCTGCAGCTGCAAAGAGCAGCAGGTCGGTGCCTCTGCATCTTTATGGGCACCCCTGGGAATAACCCGGGAGCACCGTGCGGGGCAGGAGCGGCTCTCATGTGCCGGCACCAGCGTTTCTCCACGGCGATGCGGTGAACCACAGCAGGGAACTCCCCTGGTCTCTGTAAAGCAAGAATGAAATTCCTTTCACCCCGATGCACCCCTGTAGCAGCAGGATTTGTCCTCCCGGGTCACGCCGCTCCCTCCTGAGCCCCGGCACGGTTGTGCGCGCTGTTGTCCCCAGTCGGTGCTTTCAGCTTGGGGAGTGCAGCTTGGCTTGTCTCTGGGGCATTTGGGTTTCCCATTGCTCCAGGGACCCTCCCAAAATTGCTTTTAAATTAATTTTCAGGTTTTCTCCTAGAGCTGCCTTGGCTCTTACTTTGGCCTTCTAGCTGAAGACACCCCCCTTGCTGGGAAGCCGGGTCTTTTCTGGCTCTGCCTTTTCCCCAAGTGCTTCCTGGTGGCCTCCAAAATTCAGGCTTTGCCGGCCAGAGCGGCTCAGCCACGAGGAACCACACAGCAGCTGTGGCCGTGCCACACCAGCCGGAGACCTGCATGTCCTGGCTCTGCAGCACCCGTAGGAGCCCGTCGGTAACGGCAGTAACCGCCTTCTCTCTGAACTGGCTTTAGCACCAGCTGAGATATTTGGTTCAGGCCTGTGCTTGCATGAAACCTTGATTTTGAAAAATAAGGTTAATGATGATCAGCTGGCTTAATTTGTGGGATTAAGGAGGGATGTTGGGAGCACAAAGCCTGTACTTGGGACGTGGGCAGCTTGGCATGGTTGCACACAGGTTTTGGTGGTATCACAGAGTGTCGCCAGTAAATATGGCTCAAGGATGGATCCTGCAAATTATTTTACAAGCTATATATTTCCCATGCACTTGGCGTCATAGAAAAACTCACGTCCATCCTATGCATGTTGCCAGCGGAGCAGGGACTGGGTTTTGCTCCAGAAGATGCTCTTTGTTTTGGTGCTGTGCCTTGCAGGGTGTGCCCTTTTGCATATCTGCCTTAAGGTCTCTTCATGCAAATGAGGCATAAACACCTGATGGCCTTGTGCTAATTGCAGGGCTGTGGCTTCTTGGTGCTTTGGGAGGTGCTCTGGGACGCGTGCTCCATCCCTGGGAGCACGACTGGGAATCGCGTGCCGGGTGGGGAGGGCAACATTGCCCCTTCCCAGCCACGGTGCTCGGTTCTGGGTTTGTCCCCTCTGCTTCCAGGGCCTTGTCCCGGGGATGCTGCCGTTGGTGCCGTACCTCCCACGGCCGGCACGGCAGAGACCGTTCCTGCTTTGCACACATGCTCTCATGCCTGTCGTGACAGGGGCTGTTGAGCCCTGTCACACCAGGCGCGACAGGGGCAGATACCCACGATAGGGACATGTATATGTGATGGGACAGGTACCTGTGATAGGGGCAGGGCAAGTACGCGTGGTGGGGCAGGTGCCCGTGACAGAGGCAGGCATTCGTGATGGGGGCAGGTATTCGCGATAGGAGCCGGTACCTGTGACAGGGGCAGACACCCGCAATCAGGGCGGCATCCGTGACAGGGGCAGGAGTCCCCCACTCGG
>NW_010531549.1:0-341 GCF_000687285.1 Phaethon lepturus | reverse complement strand
CCCGGTGACAGGGACAGACACCCGACATCAGGGCGCCATCCGTGACAGGGGCAGGCACCCCCGCCTCGGAGCGCTGCCTCGTGCTCACCCCCAGGCTCAGAGCCGGGACCAGGCTCTGCTCCCGGAAGAATTTGGCTGCTGCTTAAAACCATCTGGTCCAGCAAAACACGTTTGGTCCAGCAAAAAGCGGTGTGTGCCTGCAGTGCTGCCGAGCGGCGCGGCCAGCCGGCCCAGGAATCACAGTGCAGGCTGGAACAGCCACCTGAGGAAAACAGGACCTGGGTCTGGGCCCTGAAAGCTGCCCCTCCAGGGCCGGGATTAAGCGAGCAGCGCGGGTGGGT
>NW_010531548.1:2191-18718 GCF_000687285.1 Phaethon lepturus | reverse complement strand
CACCTGTGGAGGGACCCAGGCTGGAGCAGTTAGTGAAAAGCTGTGGCCCATGGGAAGCACTCACGTTGGAGAAATCCGTGGAGGACTGTCTCCCGTGGGGAGAAGAGAAGAGGGTGACAAGTCTCCCTCTGAGGAGGAAGGAGCGGCAGAGACAGCGTGTGATGAATTGGCCATAACCCCCATTCCCTGTCCCCCTGCGCCACTCATGGAGAGGAGGAAGAGAAAATTGGCAGTGAAGCTGAGCGCAGGAGGAAGGGAGTGGTAGGTGGGGAAGGTGTTTTAAGATTTGAGTTTAGTTCTCATTACTCTACTCTGGTTTGATTGGCAGTAAATTAAAATTAATTTCACCAAGTTGAGTCTGTTTTGCCCGTGATGGTAATTGCTGAATGATCTCTCCCTGCCCTTACCTTGATGCACAAGCTTCGCACTACACTTTCCACTGAGGAGCGGAGTGATAGAGTGGCTTTGGTAGGCACCTGGTACCCGGCCAGGGTCAGCCCACCACACAAAGCAATGGTGGTATTTAGCTCTAAGATTCTATTACTGAACATCATAAGCTCTGCTTTCCAAAGGTGGTCAGCCTAGCAGACTTCAGATGCTCTCACTGAGGAAATAGTCTCTTGTGATGCTGCAGTGATGACCTACATGGAAAAGGAGGAGAAGTCAGTCATTCTACTTCAATTATATTAAAACTTCTTAATCGACTAGAAGGCTGGTCACAGCTCTTCCTTCAACATACCGTATATTTGTTATAGCGAGATCCAATTAGACTAACGTGCATTTCTTTATGTGATTAAAAATTTAAACACGTCAAGTTGTGACGCTTGTTCCACATACCTGCTCTTTAGCACCTTCATGTTCTCTTGATAGATAAACTTCCCGCTGTTTTTCTAGGTGGTTATCACCTTGTAAAAATAGGAGATCTATTTAATGGAAGATACCATGTGATTCGGAAGCTTGGATGGGGCCACTTCTCCACTGTGTGGCTAGCTTGGGACATCCAGTAAGTCTTTGTTATAGCTGGCGTTTCTGGCAGGGATGCACAGCATTGCACAAACATGATCAGAAGGCATCTTTTTACTTTAGATAAAAACACAAAACATAGCTGTCCACATCCTAACACAGAAGTTTCTTTTGATATTGTCCATGCAAGTGTGTGGGAGGGAGTTAACGGGACAAACTGTGTATGTGGAAAGTGTTCAGCAATCTCTGACCTATTATTTCATTTTATGAGAAATTACTAACATGGATATTTTATAAAAAGACACTCAAAGATAATCTTCACGAGTGCTTAAACCTTATTTTTCCATGATGCCTTAAAGAAGTACCTCTCATATGTGAAAGAATTAAGATAATCCTGGAGAATAAGTTCTTTGTATGAGCCTTAACAGTCTCTAATTTTCTTACCATGTGTGCATAGAGGGAGGAGATTTGTGGCAATGAAGGTGGTGAAGAGTGCAGAGCACTACACGGAAACAGCACTGGATGAAATCAAGTTGCTAAAATCGGTGAGTGCCTGAGTGGGGTTCAAATTTTTTTTTTTTAATTCATTTTAAGGAGTTCACGTTAGTCACATGCTTGATATTCCTGGATCACCTAGCTGCAAATAATTTGGATAGAAACCTAACAGTAGTGCAGTAGATCTGACTTCAGAATATATTCTTGCCTGGTAATTACCTCAAGGAACACAAAATTAATCCTTATTCTCTGCAGGTCCGCAACAGTGATCCAAACGATCCAAGTAAAGAGAGAGTTGTTCAGTTGTTAGATGACTTCAAGATTTCAGGAGTTAATGGTTCTCGTATCCTTTTGTGGAATAAAGGCAAGGAATTGCATAAAGATGGGAGTTTGCTGGGTGGCTGTCACGTTGAGGCTGGTGAGCAATGCCCAGGCATCCCTTTCACTGCCCAAGGAAACCTGCTGTAGAATCATCTGCCTCAAAACTGCCTGCTAAGCTCACATCCAAAGTGATCATTCTGCCTGACATAATACGTGTAAGTCGTGGAGACGGCGCTGCTTAGTCATGCTTTTAACATAAGAGTTGGGGTGGCTGCATCTGATTTGCGAATCAGGATTGAATGACTTAATTGTCTGAGGTACCTTTGTAGTAAAAGAGCCCATCTATCTCAACTCCTCAATTTTGCAAGCAGCCTGGTAAGCCTGGTAATAACCCCTTATTTAAGTAAAGCAGTACAAAATGTTAAGATAAGTAATTAAAAATAGCAAACGTGCAGTCTATAACTTGATAATAAGGTTGTTTTCTAGTTATGGAAGCATCTTACCTTGGACTTCATCAACATTGTTAGGATGTTTAAAGTGTATTGCTCTGAAAATCCCCCGTAGTTCTGCGAACCGCCTTCTAATAGGCGGTGATTTGTGGCAAGTCCTAATAATGCACCCTTAAAATTTGAAAGCTGGACTTGTGCATGTTTCCACTTTGTGGTATCTTATATTTTATTTCAGTGAGAATTACCAGACTGCTTGAGAGAATAGAGCTGTAGGTTATAAATGTTCTAACACTTAGAAGACAGTAACCCCAGAATATATTTCCTCTCAGATTTTTTCCAGCACCTAGCATCGAGTAAATGTTGACTTGGATCTTATGTTTCTTTCACTCTTGTGAAACGCATGTAGGCTTCCTGCCAGTGTAGAAGAAAAGCAGCCTAATAAACTCCTAGAAGTTTGGCTTCTAAAGCAAAGGCACGATATTGAATATGTCACTAGAGTGACTGTAGCTCTTGAGATCTTACAGACAAAAAGCAGTTAATATAAATATTGTTGAAGTCCAGGCTTGTTAAAAGTTTGTTTTGCTAGTAAAGATGCAAGGGAGGGTGGAGAAAGTAACTTAATTGTTCTGAAGATGACTTACGAAATGGAAATTTTATTATCTTTTCAGATAATGCTGGTACAGAGAGATCTGGCATAAAGTTTTGCCTGGGGCAAGAGCCTAGCTGTTCCAAAACATACACTGTTGGCTTGAAGCTGTCTCAATAGTAGCAGGGAATACTAATACACACTTGATTGTGTAACTGGCTTCCACCCAAAGCAGGAGATTGCTACTGCTGCATTGTCCGAACTCTATCCCTCTGTATTTTGGGTTTTGGATAACAACGCTGATGTGTCGGATACAATGGTGCTGTTAAGGAATGCAGCTTCTCTGAGCTGTTTCAGAAGGATGAGCGTTCTCTAATATAAAACAGCCAACTGGTACAGATTTCTTCTGATCCTCAGTCCTGGTGGGAATTCAGGGCTCCTTGGGTCAGGATGTCCATCTTTTTCCTTGACTGAGTTCCAGATATTTGTATGGTGTTTGAAGTACTAGGGCACCATCTCCTGAAGTGGATCATCAAGTCAAATTATCAGGGGCTTCCACTCCCTTGTGTCAAAAAGATCATCAAACAGGTAAGTTCCAGTTCTGACTGTGCTGTTCCCCTTGACCCAGTGAGAGGTCTTTCACTAATCTTTCTCACATCCAAGCAAACAAAGTTAAGAATCAGTGGTGTATCTCTCATGCAACAAAATCATTCTCAGGCTAATACTTCCTTTCTCTACTGCAAAAGCATTCTGCTAGAGATATTTATTTTCTGACACTTAAACCGTGATGGGAGGCCGGCTTTGCTTTTAACCTTTTCTTACCCTGATTATTTCTCATAAATGCGAGTATTTCTATTTTTTAAAGCTCTGTCACAGTAAGTGACATTAAGTACAGTGCTTAATGATGGGAAGAGCAAGAGAAACCTGTTCTTCCTACTGGATGATTGCCTAAGAAGAAACATCTTTCTACATGTGAGGTGAAGGGGAGGAGGAATTAAGATTAGATTTTCAGCTGTGGTAAGTTAAGTTATGAGGGTAAAGAGCTAGTATTTTAAATTCGTAGTGAAGATCTGCATGCAAATGTATATTTTCTGGAACAGAGTAGTAGCCACTGATCCCATCAGCTCTAATTGGAGTATTCTCAAACACAGAAATCCTCCAGGTTCACTGGTCATCCTAGGCAATTTTGCATTTTCACTTCACTCTCGATTTGCTCATTCTTTGCTTTTCTAATGGTCCGATTTCTCTATCTCCTGTCTGCAGGTTCTTCAGGGTCTGGATTACTTGCACACAAAATGTAGAATTATTCATACAGATATTAAACCTGAGAACATTCTTCTGTGCGTTAACGACCAGTATATCCGCAGGCTGGCTGCAGAAGCAACAGAGTGGCAGAGATCTGGGGCTCCTCCACCATCTGGTTCCGCAGGTGCTTTTTTCCTGAAAATTGATGTTATTTCTTCCCTAACCCCAAGTCATAAAACTGATCTCACTAGGGAAAACTTGCTGGTTGAGTACAATGGAACAATAATGCGAGTAACCTCTGAAAAGCCAACTGTAAATTGTGAAGTTAGTCGTAAGCTGTAAACTCAAAGATGATCAGGAAGGCAGTCATTTGTGTAAGAAAAATGGAGGGAGGATACATGCGTGCTGGCATCTGCTTTTAACACGGCTAATCTGGCACTGATGAAGTGGTAGGGCAGTCAGTCTTGTATAGCACACCCTGCACTCAGAATAGTGCTGGAGTGAAAATATGGTGAGGTGCTTCTCACACTTTCTTCAAAACTTACTTCCTTCCATTGCATGGTGCTGAAAATGCATTTCATGAAGGTCTCAACAAGACAATTTACCTGTTGTCAGTTTGCAGAAGTCTTAAAAACCTGTAACAAATAGCTTCCTTGACATGCTAACATCCCTAAAGACGTGAGAGCAAGTTTTTTCTTGTTCCTTGTTCCTCACATTCCTCCTCAGAATACCCATCTGTACCAGTGTAGTTTTCAGGGAGGGCTGCAGTGTGTATTGGAAGACTTTGTCAGTCATAAATCTTACAATATCAACATTTAGCTGAGCCCTTCATAGCGTAGTTTAGCTGAGGGAAGCTCCCTTAACTTTGGTATTTTAATGTTTTGGTCTGCATTTTCTTTTCGATAAGATGCATAATACATGCAGTAAATGAAGCTGCACGACTGGAAGTTTAAGTCTTTGATATCGGTCAAGCAAGTCTACTAGCTGGAATTTTAATTATGCATTTACTTGTTTAATGTTTTTCTCATTTTTTTAATTCTTGCTCTACTTTTGTAGAGAAATGAGCCTTCAAAACAACATTTGCTGGTATCTTTAAAATGTTGTTACCAAAACACAAAGGAAAAAGCTTACCTTAAAATAAGAATGTGGTTGCAGTTTTTTAATATAAACATACTAATTTACTGATCTTCCTTTCCCTTTCAGTGAGCACTGCACCACAGCCAAAACCAGTAAGTGTAATAGCTTTCACGTAAGTATGCATTTAGTTATAGTATCTCCTGCATTGTTTCATATTGCAGTCAGCATTAAGAGAAAGCAATCATATCAGAAGGAGAAGTGTGATTTGTGTTTGTCATAGATATATGCAGCAGGTTCAGTGCTGTCTTGGAGATGTAAGTAGTTCTCTCTCATGTATATCACCAGAATGAGTAGTCTTTTTGGTGGTCTCAAGGTCTGTTGTGAAGGTGACTGTTGTCTGTGGAGTCTGAGACCACTCATTAGGAGAATACTGTGGGTTTCTCAGGTCAGGACAGAAATGTACCGCTAAGAGCCATAGGCAACTGCTCCAAAAACCTTAATATCTACTTTTTATTTGGGAGAAGAACTGTCTTGAGAGTTTTCATCCCAGACTGCTTCCACTGCGCTAAAATAAATTAAAATTTGATGTGTTTTAGCTTTATTAAAATATGAAATAAGTCCAGTTACTCTGCTTGCTTCTGTGTAGGCTGACAAAATGTCAAAGAATAAGAAAAAAAAGTTGAAAAAGAAGCAGAAACGGCAGGCCGAGTTGTTAGAGAAGCGAATGCAAGAGATAGAGGAAATGGAGAAGGAAGCGAGCCCTGGGCAGACACAGCCTGAAGAGGAGGAAGAAGCTCAGAGCCCTCTGGAAATGCTCATAAAAGTTAGTCCACCAGAGGAAAATGTCAGCAAAAAGACAGGTATGGACCTAAAGTATTGCTAAAGTAGCACAGCGTTGTCCTTTCACTCATGCTGGCACGAGTAGAGTGAGCACCTTTAGTAGAGGTGGCCGCTGTCATTTAACCTGTTTGCACTGCGTTCTACCCTTCTCAAGAGGATAGGGAATTTCCTGTTACAAATTGAATTAATGAAGGATTGTGTTCAGTTACGTTTTGAGAACTACCTACTTCTGAGGGGCTCCCTGAACAAGCTTCAGCTCTTACTTTTTTTAGACATATTGTGCTACCTTCTCCTTTTCCATTCTTCCAGCTGAAGTCATCGTACAAGAGCAATCTATTCTAATGGAAAGCAGTGTGGCAAAATGTGTAACAGAAATAAATTGCAACGGAGTGGTACAAATGACGGACTTCCCAGACTCCGGCAATCAAGGGTCTGTGCGACTTGAGGATGACCTTCATAATGCCAATGACTGTGGTGATCACCCTCACACACAGAAGGAGGAGAACTTCCATAGTTGTAATTACAGTCAGCGTAACGGTGACTCGGAGAACAGGCCTCAAGAAGCAATGTCGGACTCATTCGTGCCCTTAGTTTCAGAAGATTCCATGGTGTGTCAGCCCATGTCCAACCAAGAGCGATCATTCAATGAGCAGGAGATTAACCATTTGCAAGAAAGCATCCGGACAGAGATACCTTCAGAGGACGAGAATGAGAATAATAGCCCAACAGACAACAAAGGTATAAGAGGAACCCTGTGAGAAAGGGCTCCTTTCTCCTTGATCTGGGAGAGTTGTGCTACAACACTTCATCAGAGTATTAATAGAAACCTCCATTTTTGTCGGCTGAAGTGATCAGAACCGCCTGTTTGAGCCTTTTCCTCCCAGGAGTGATTAAACTGACAGCCCTGCTCTGAGATATGCACTGTTTTGTAGCTTCCTATTGTAGTTCTACCTTAGTTTTGACTACTGAATGCATAAGTATGCCCGCTTTTAAAAAGTACCTATACATTTGTTTTTCAGTATAGGAACATGCCCTCCTTTTTGTATCAGGTGTTGCTTATGTGATTTTCATTTATAATTAGAAACATAAGTCTACAAATTGTCACCGGCTGTTAAATTATGGGATAAGTACTGTTCAGTGTGTTCTGATAGTCTCGTTCTTGAAATGGAGCACAGGTAGCTCCTGTCAGTTACCTGAGATGAGTAAATGTTTCCCAGAACTGGAAATGTAGCCTGACTGAAACAAAGCTTATACAGCATAAGGAGAAAACCTCTTTAATGCTTTTGTTTAAATATGATTTGTTTCGGGGGGGGGAAAATAAGTCTTACAAGACTTTTTTAACTTATTTTTACAAGGTTTAGGAGAACATAAGACACATAATAGTGTACAGCAGTTTAAACACATTCCAGGTGTGTGTTAAAAAAAAGCTTGAATCAATTGATAAAACTGTCCTTTTTTGCATCTTTGATGCAAAGGTCAGTTGAAGTATATCTGCTTGGAGAAGGAAGGAGAAACTAACATCTGTACTTCCTTTTAAAAAAAATTTCTGCAGCGTTTTCTTGGCAGAGTACTGCTGGGGTGTTACGTGGATGAAAAGTAGGAAGTGAAATGTAAAAATTTTGAAACTTGAACTGCATTTAGTTGGATGTCCCTGCTAGATTACTGGGTGTATTTTGCTTCTCACAGCTCCCTCCCAAATTACTTTAGAGATACAGCTGGATATAATTTAGTGACTTAATGTTTTTGTTCTCCACTGTGTCATTGAGGTTTTCCCGATATATACTTTAGCTCTTGTAACTGTCTCTCTCTGCAGCAGTGAGTGATGGGTATGTCAAAAAGATGCTATAAGATGCGGACTGTCCTTCAAATATTTAGGAAGACTTAAGGGTTGAGAGGCTTGTTTTGTTTCTAGCAATACCATTATTTAAAAAGCCTGTCTGGATATAGACAGACTTTTTAAGGCTGTGCAAAGAGTGCTGGAAAGCAGTCGCTGTTGTGTATGCTTACTTACTTGTCCTTCTGCTTTGTAACACCAGTTGGGTCTTAATGGTGGTAGCTGAGAATCAGTCAGCACTATTGAACAACAGATGCTTGTACCTAGGCTTCAGGAAGGGAAAAGTTCTGATCCATAAGCAAAAACCCTTCCTGGGTAGGGAGAGGACGATGGGATTTGGATGACAGATGGTGACACTGTCCATGTAGCTTTAATCGGCTGTTGTACATGTTGCCTCTAGGAAAATCAACTGCTGGGAATTTCCTTCTTAATCCTCTTGAGCCCAAGAATGCAGATAAGCTCAAAGTGAAGATAGCTGACCTAGGAAATGCCTGCTGGGTGGTAAGTTTACAATCTCTTCACATTGACTGTTTAAACCTGCTAATTCATTCACAGTATGCCAAGATGGAAAAGAATCTGTAAAACAGATTCTGTCTGAGACCTGCTTATGAAAGTAGTGACAGTTTGAAACTATGTCGGGGAGGAAAAAAAGAGGAGGGAGCAAGGGCACAGAGAAAGGAATGGTCCTCTAACAGAGGATTTCAGCCTGTGTTCTGGGTGCCTTGCTGGTTGTTAGATTACTTCTAATGGGCCCGTGAATAGTGTCACATATAATGTGAGAAATCTGCATATGTGAAACTTCTGAAGGAGTCTGTTGCTCTCCTGGAGAATGAGAAAGTGGCAAACGATTGCTCTGATGTGCTAGTTCTGTAGTTTATGAGCTTGTCAGACCATTTCAGTGGATTCATGAGCACATGAAAGAGACTCATAAATAGTTTCATTCTTTGATGGTTGTGCTGTGCTGCTTTTAAATGTTTGACATTTCAAATAAAAGAAATGTCTATTTTACTTGGCTTTTTAAGTGGCAGAATACTTCAGATCTTATGGGAGAGAGTCTCAAACTCCAAACTGCACATCAGGCTTGCAGCATCTGGCAAGGCGGTCTCTTACATTGGTGTTGCTTCTCTGCTTTAAGGTAGCTGAATCGTGGCCTGTCTGTCATGATTGGATAGGAGAGGGTGCAGCTTCTGAAACAGTCTTCCCTTATTCTGTTTTTGTGGCTTGCTTTCCTCTGAACTGCTGGACTTAGAGGATTGTGTCTCATGTGGCACTTTTAAACAGTACTTGTAGGAATATAAGGAAATAATTAATGAGGATGGTAAAATTCAGATGAAGTGTAATGGGAATGAGGTTTGATCTGCTCTGGCCTTCTAGGTTGTTGATTCGCCTCTCTTACTGAACAGTTAGAGACTATTTAAAAGCCTTTCTTCTATTTAGCACAAGCACTTCACTGAAGACATCCAGACCAGACAGTACCGATCCCTGGAGGTGTTGATAGGATCGGGGTATAACACCCCTGCAGACATCTGGAGCACGGCATGTATGGTGAGTGGTGTCATCCAGGGGATTTTAAACTGTTTCTGCAGAACATTCTGGGACACTCGAGCATGCTGGGCACTCTGGACTGCTGAGTCACTAGCCAAGCCTGGCAAAAAAAACTCACAGGTGTTCAGACAGCTTCTAGATTTGCTGAATACTTTTTTTGCCATAGGTGGCTTTCCTTTTGAAAGTTAGTTTTATTGTTCAGCACCAGCAGATTCCAAATACGATTGTACTTTGTCATCATGCTTTGTGGAAAACCAAGACAACTCTGCAATTCTGAAGACAAAATCTTTTTATATAAAGAGCCTTTCTGCTGCATCCAGCACTGTTTCACAGATGTCTTCAGTATAAATTCATATTTTAATCATATGCATCCTCTGCATGTCTGAAATCATTTTATAATCTGAGTAATGCTGAGACAAGGCTGAAGCTGTTCCTGTAATAGCTGGCAAATGTAGAATATGGTCATTAAAAGAAAAAATCAGTCTATTCAGTTATTGCACATGCCTCTTCGGTGTCTCCATTCTGTGTTTTCTACAAATCAAAGCTTGGCGTTTATTTTTTAAAATTGGGAAAATAGTGAGTGAAGTCATTTTTGCTGTCTTGCAAAACAAGCTATGATTTTTTTTTTTTTTTTTTAAATGAATGGGGTAAAACAGAACGCGATAGGGTCATGTGGCCTCTGCAGAATGTGTGGCCAAAGTTACGCAATGGTTACTCCGGGTGCCTAATTCAATAGTTAGACGACAGCAGTCTGTAAAGAAAACTTAAGAATACAAAAGATCAGAGGTACTGTTTTTAGTAAAAGTGAATACATAAAGGGAAAATGTGTCATGGAATTTAGGGGTGGTGGGTTGAAATTAATGCAAGTGTTTTTCTCATTTAAGACATGTTTTTGTATCTACAGACAAATGTTCAGAGATTAACTGTTTGAAAAATGTCTCTAATATCTGAAATTTGGAGGGAGGGGAGAATCTTTGTAAAAAAAAAAAAAGTAGAGTTTGGATGTGACATAGTTTCACAAAATGCCATTGAGGTGCGAGAGGCTAAATGTGTGAAATGCCTTCATTTTGTACAATTTCACACAAGTGTACTGCATTATGTTACAATCCAGAATTCATCATAGATATGCCCATGGTGTTTAATATTGCAAAGTAATTGCACATCATAAGATGGTAGTGGTGTACGAGAGTTCTACAGGTTGTTCTTCCCACTGCTTTGCTTTTGGCCCACAGAGATATGCAGAATCAACCTGCAGTACATCTAACAATGTGTGAAGTGCATAAAAGTGATTTAATGTGCTTGTTTCTGTTTGTTTAGGCCTTTGAATTAGCAACAGGAGACTATCTGTTTGAGCCTCATTCTGGGGAAGATTACTCACGGGATGAAGGTGTGTTTGTCTAAGTCTTTTCTCTTTAAAATGGAATGTGAAATACAATGGATGCTTCATTATGATTTAGCAATGCAAAGGTTCCTTCCAAAAAAATTGTTTACCCAAATCAGTGGAGTTAGGGGACAGCTTTGCTCAAGCCTCTGCAGTAAAATACTGTGTAGTAAAGTCCAGGTTCTTGTTCTGGTGTTTCCCATTCTTCCTACCACTGGATTCTCTGTCTTGCTTCTCAAACTGTTCATGCCTCGAATGGCCCCCCCGCCTTGCCTGTTTACTTTGTCCTTTCTTAGTGTAATCTGATATCAGGTGGATCTCAAAGTAATTTTTAAGGGGGACAATGTCTTTGTTTTTATCCCAGAGAAGGAAACTGGGGCATAGAGATGTCTTGAGTGGATGTGTCTTATTGTCTTTTCTTTTGAAAATATGCAGATCACATTGCATTGATCATAGAACTTCTGGGGAAAATACCTCGCAAGCTCATCTTGGCAGGAAAATACTCCAAGGAGTTTTTCACCAAAAAAGGTAAAAGGAAACAAAGCAAGTGTCACTTATCCCTTCATTCCCTTCCCCAAATACACAGGAGTGCCTTGCTGGAAATGCCAATTAACAATAGATGCTAGCAAAGATGCCTCTTTCAGCCTTTGCTTTGTTTTATGAAAGGCTTTCTCAGTAAAACTGCAGCTAAATATAAGGCATTCTTGTCTAGCTGCTAAAAGTATCCTGTGTCCTAGTACTTGACATCTTGGTGTAGATCAAATGCAGCAGGTAGGAAAACAGTGCTGTAGATACTTCTTCAGATGTGATTTGGCTTTATTTAGCTGATCTTTATCAACTAGAGTTGTTGACTCACCTTTGAAGTCTTCTCCAGACAACTGTGTTCCACTTCTAGCATGCCAGTCACCTTCACCTAAATAGTGCCTTGCATCCTGAGCCATGTTGTTCAGGACACATTATACCATTATCATAAAGCCTTAAGTACCCCAGAAATGTATTGAGTCTCAAGAAGAAGTTTTTGACCTAGTTTAATACTTTTTTTTAATAAAACAAATCCTTTTCTGTTAGTAGTGTATTGCTTCCTCAAACAGTGCTGCATTTGTTGTATGTATTCCAAAGTCAATGGCACAGTGTTTATCTGTCACGTCAACTGGTATAATTGGTGATTTAATGAAGTTAAATAATATTTGCTGATGTTGGATCAGAAATAGCAGGAGGGAAAAAAGAGGCCTTCAAGGAAGTACATTTGTAGAACAGTCTTCAAAAGCAGATAGAAAAGGGGGTTTAGTATAACTTTCTTCTTCCTTCAGCACGCCCTACCATTTTATAGTCCCCATGCCCAACTATTCAGACCAGTTTCTGAATTCAGTCTGTCTTGTTTAGCTGTTCTGCTCTGCTCCCATGACTTGCACTTAACCTGTCTGTCTTGGATTTCAGGTGATTTGAAGCACATCACCAAACTGAAGCCCTGGGGCCTTTTTGAAGTCTTGGTGGAAAAATACGAGTGGGCCCAAGATGAGGCAGCTGCATTCACAGACTTCTTATTACCTATGCTGGAGCTGATCCCAGAGAAACGAGCTACAGCAGCAGAGTGTCTCAGGCACCCCTGGCTTAACTCATAGAGGCTTCAACCCAATGCCACAGCACTACACTCTGGTTTACAGCATAGCGTACATGCACCCAGCTGCCCCTTCCCAGATCCAATTTTTTTTTTCCTTGTTCATTTTCAGTGTGAAGTTCTTCCTTCAAGGCTTCCAAGATTTTAGATAAATCTAACCTGTTCTGCTGAGTTTGCTTGTGTGACTCAATGGGGACCCTCCTCAGCCAGTGGGCATCATGTGTGTTTTTGCCTTGATTGGGCTTCGCCAAAGACTACTTGAATAGAATATGAAGGGGTTTTTTTGAGTCTCCTCACTGTAAAGTCAGCGCGTGCTACAGATGTGAGCTCAGCTGTGCTCAGATATGCTCCCTTAGCTAAATTTCAACTCTCCTTTCTTCATGAGGGGCACGAAGATCTGAACACCTCCTTATCTCACTGAGACTCAGGAGTCGATTTCCCGCTTTTCATCCAGTAGTTATCAATGGGGTGAGAAGTAAGAGATGGCACCAAGGTGGTGTTAGTTCCTTGCAGAGCAAAAACCTTCAAATCCTCCATCCTTTTCTAGGAGTCTACTGTCGTCTTTGCTTTCCAGTCACATAACTTTTCTTTAGTTCTAGCTGCTTAAATCTTTTGAAAACCCTATTTAAACCTAGATGTTAGTATCCTTTATTTCTTCCTCCAAAATGTCCTGTCCCTTTACTTTTTCCTTTCCTGTGCCCAGATAGTCAAAATAGTTTCTGATCTCGGTGTCATTTTCTATGTTAATGCCTGTGACTAAAAAGTAACAAGCAAAAGCTGGAACTGACTCAACGCACAATCTTCAGCATACAGATGGGCGCACCTTTTGGCTGCAGAGAGGTAGTCTTGTTGCAGGCAATTCTTCTAATGTTGTAGTGAGCTGTAAGTTTTTTGGTTTTTATCCCTTACTGGCACTTTTTTGCCTTGCTTGAGGCGGTTGCTGTATCTGTGAGAGATTGGCTTTCACTGATGCAGTCTACTCTGGCTCTTAATTTTTGACCATTCACTTTTTCCCAAGAAAAGGGTGGCAGCATCTGTATTACAGCCACGCTATAGCCTGTGATTTTTCAAAATCAACACTTGAAGGCCCAGTGTAAAGATTTCTTTTCCTTTAACTTGCTTCAGGTGCTGGCCTTCAGAAATAACTTCCCAGGATGGGACTGCCTTTTTATTTTGTGGGCCATTAGCACAAGGAGAGCTAGCAGAAGTGGAAGAGAACTGACTTTTCCATGTAGATACTGGATTAGAAGCTGTTTCTAGAGTTACCCCAGGTAAAAATGTTCTGTGGGGTTTCTATATAAACTTCTCAGAGGGGGTTGGATGTAAGGAATAAATGGGTTAATTTTAATTAAAACTTAAATCACTGTGGCATTTGATAGTTTTATGATGGCTCTTTCTAGACTTGCTCATCCTATCACAGATTCAGTGCATCCTACTCAAAAGCAAGATTTGGCAGCGTTGAGATTTCAGAGGCGCTTCCTTACCCTGGACCAAACAGGCCTTTGGATTCGTGGTAGCTCTCAGAGGATAGAAGTTGCTGCAGGAGCGTGCCGGAGGCCACGCAAGATGCTATCCAAGACGATTGCGTTGCCAAAGCTGCCAAGACCACTGTTTATGTGTCACTTCTGTATGTGTGTTTGGAAATCCTGGTTCGTAAGGATGGTTCATTCATAAACCTTGGTGTCATTTAATCTACTTGAAAAGAGTTTCTCCAGTTCAACACCTGATTGGGCTTATTAATGCAAATCATGCTGCATGTTCTTTTAGGGGTAGATCAGGTTCTCTATGCATATAATCTAAAATTAAAGGAAGGTAACATACCAAAAGAGTTTTAAACTGCTGATTTGACTTCCCCCCACCTCCCCACCCCCCTCCTTTCATCTGGAGTTTTTCCAGTTGTGGGTCACTTCCATATCCATTACAGAAGGATTGCAGACAGGACTGGGTTCCAGAATACCTCCTGTCTACATACTGTGAACATATATTGACAGGGCAAGTAATTTCTGTTGTCTCTAAAGCTCACCCAGTCCTGTGTACTTGAGACCAGCTGGTTAAAGAACTTTTCCTAGAAGAGGTCTGCACGCTTCGACTCTGAGAGTTCCTTCCCATTCTTGCCTTCCCTTTGCCACCCCTGACGGGAGGAGGAGGTTTTTTACCATGATAGCCAAGGCTAGAGCCAGCTTGTGAGTTGAAGACCCGCAGAAGCAGCTGTCAGGATTCGGTCTTGTACCGTGTGCTCGTTTACTTGGGGTTTGTTAAATTTCCAAATTGCCGTAAAGTGCTCACACTAAAGGATTTGTACTTGCTGTGTCAGTCTAAAACCTGAAGGAAAATACATTTTTATTCTTTCTACTTCGGTGCTTTGTCTTTTTTTCTTTGTGAAAGCCGTACAATAAACAGAGTATTTAATAACTGAGCGCTATTCCTCATATGTTCCTGCTGTAAGTCTGTTCTTTCCGAGCTAGTGGCCCGTTGATTGAATTTTCTTTGCTAATGAGCAAATGCGTTTTAATTTCCAAAATGAGACACAGGGAGATGGTGTAGCAAGTAGAAATGAAAATTATAACAATGCACTAATTTTGGGTTCTGACCGGGTGAGAGCTGGACGGGATGATGTGCTGCTTTGTCTTCGGCAGAAATGGGCTGTGCCGAAGGCTGCCGGAGGTGGGTGATGAGAAATGATGGTTAAATCGGATTAATTGGGTGACGCAGCGAGTCGATGCTGACTGGCACCTGCAGCCTGCAGGTACGGTTACAGGCCTGCTGCAGCCCAGCAGGTTTATTTCCACCCACCCACCCAGAAAAGTGCACTTTTTAAGAGAGCTGTGTTTGGTTATTGTTGCCCAGGGCGGGAAGATGATTCACGGCTTTGCTAGGAATTGGCTGTGTTGTATTTTCAACTACAAGGGCAACCTCGGACATGGCCCCAAGGAGCTGAGCACAAAACCCAAAACACCAATGTATTTTTATTCAGAAGGAATTTTCTTGAAAGAATGTGTACAAACCCCAAAAAAGAAGCAAAGTACCATCCTTCTCCCCAGGTTTGTTGATGGCCCCCCCAAAAAATGCCCCTGTGTCCAGTTTGGGCTCTTCCCATCGAATAAACTCCACAAGAGCTGTGAGCCGAGGGCAGCCCCGTAGGTGAAAAGAACAGTTGTAGAAAATCCACAGCTGTGGGTAAGTTTAAAGCTCCTGGAAAGGTCACTTTAAAGATAAAGGGCTGAGGGCCGAAGAGCTCTAGGTGTCCCTGGGAAGAGAAGGTAAAGGGTCAGCTATTGCTAAATGGAGCATGACTTCATATTCTAAGCTTTTTATTTGGTCACTTGGCAAGGATGTATGTTTTCCTGGTTTCAGGAGGCAAAGCAAAGGCTCTTTCCCCTTCAACCACAAACAAAACCAATGTGACTACAGCACCGAAATCTATACAGTCATCAATCTTTTCAGTAATCAAAATAACGGCAGCAACATGACGTGCTGGGAAAGAAACACTAAAAATCACTGTGGGCATGACTTACTTGCTGATCGGCTCCCTCAGTCGTTGCCCTCTTCTGCAAAACAAGATAATTACAGCGTTAACGGGGTATGGTGTAACACTGAAGGTGCAGGTGTATTTTCCAGGTTTGTTTTCAAAAAGGGATAATTTAAGACAGGATGGGGAGAAAGCCAGACGGTGTGAAATGTAGCCCAGCTCAATTTGGGCTCCTGCCTTGTGCTGCTTCGATTTTCTGCCTTTTCAGGCTCTCCCTGAGTCCCTGCAGAGCAGCACGACCAGGGCAGCTCTCCTGCTTCTCCCACCGGAGGAAGCCGCCATCCTCCCAAAGAACAGCGACGGCCGCAGAGTGAAAACGCTCTGCAGCAGGATGGGGGCTCGGAGCTCAGCCCCAGCTGCCTTTACCTTTACTCTCCACTTTAAAATCAGACGGGAGGAGGTTGTCCTGCCGGTTCCCCAACACAAAGGCCAGGAAGGACAGTATGAGAGCGTCGAGGATGCCGATGATGCAGAGGATGTACGCCCAGCGCACGGTGCAGGCGCCCAGCGTGTACTTGTCCGTTTTGTCCCCGCACAGACGCTTCACCTCGCTCGAGTCCCAGCCGTCGGGATAGATCAAGCAGCCGATCATCAGCCCGGTAGCTGCGGGGGGAGGGAGACGTTAAAGCGGCCCCGGGCGGGCT
>NW_010531548.1:1240-1474 GCF_000687285.1 Phaethon lepturus | reverse complement strand
TCGCCGCGTTGCCCGGGCAACGTCTCTCCTCTCCTGCCTCCGCACGCAGCCCCAGCCGTGTCGCTCCAAAGAAACCTTTTCTCTGAACAAAACTGGGATGGATTTAGTCTGTGCAAGGTGGAGAACCTTGTTACTGCCCTGTGCGTAGCTGGATTTCAGCTTACGCTTTGCCGAGGCAGCAGCTTTGCAGGCAGATTAATTCTGCTTGTTCAGCTGCGGTGGTTCCAGCCCGGC
>NW_010531548.1:408-1217 GCF_000687285.1 Phaethon lepturus | reverse complement strand
GCCCGCCCCCCGGCCCCGGCGCACACACGCCCTCGACGGCCGCTGCAGCCCGGCCACGGGGCCCTCGGCACGTCGCCCTTGCGGCTTTGCCATGGGAGTTGCAACAAACCCAAGGCGAGCTGCCCAAGGGCCGTCTTCTGCCAAGTGGCTCATGTCCCAAAAGCTCGGAATTGCTTTTTTTTCCCCCGTGCGCTCAGAGAAATTGTTGTATTTGCTGGACAAGAGTGAGCGGGTTTGGTAAGGAGAAGCTGAGCTCATCTGCAAGGCTTTGAGATGTGATTAACGGAGGCTCTTTGCATCCTCCACTGTTACCTTGGTGCAGAGCATGGAACTAACTGGTCTCTTACATCTTTTCGTGCAGGTCTGCAGAGAGCACTTCTCCTCGTTGAGAAGCAGCTGGTTTCTCCTGTATTTAATTACTCTTCCCTGTAGCTAAGACAGAGGAGGGGCACAGAGAAATGGGGGAAGCTGGAAAGAAATCTCTTCTCCTGAGAAAATGCACCCTGGTGCAGAGCAAAGGCCCAGAAAATGGATCTGCTCGTCACTTGCCCCCTTTTTAAAATGACTCCCAGAAATGCAGCAGCACCTGCATTGCCCGGGGGTGGCCTGAAAGCTCCGGAGAGCCTGTCTGGTGCAGAGAAACTGGGCTGTCGGGGATGATTCAGGCTCATCCTTGTGACCGGAGCTGCCTATGCCGGGTTTCTCTCCCCCATCCAGCACAAAACAGACGCAAAATCCCCGACTATGACAGCAAAACCTTTCCCTGCTCCGGCTCCCCTGGCGGCTGAGCTGCCCCAAGCCTCTTAACT
>NW_010531548.1:0-371 GCF_000687285.1 Phaethon lepturus | reverse complement strand
AACCCCGGGGGGTGCCAGCCGGGGTGGCCGGGGCCGGTGGGGGCTGTGGCCGGGGCCGGCATGAATGATTCAGGAGCAGCAACGGGCAGGGTTGGGTTTCAGCTGCGGCGGCAGAATGCCGGAGCCGGGTTACCGGCTGTCTCCGGTGTCTCGCTGCGCTGGGGAAGGGATGGGGAAGGCTGGAGACCGCAGGGATGAGCGGAGGGGTGTGAGGATGAGCGGAAAAATAGGAAAACGTGGGCGATGATATTAAATCCCATAGTCAATCCCCTCCTCCTGTCCACCTCCCCAGTCTGTCGTTCCCTGAGCTCAGGGCGTTACTGGTTGCTGCAGGGGGGATCGTAGGCACCAAACAACCCAGCAAACATCAC
>NW_010531547.1:996-1267 GCF_000687285.1 Phaethon lepturus | reverse complement strand
TGGTCGAGAGAGCGACCAGTTGGGCTGTCTTATATACTCACCCCACACTGCCTCGGGCCCAAAGGCAGCCTCTGCATAAGGGACAATTTTCCTGTATGCCCGTAATGAATGGAAACATCCCAGGTAATGACATGGCATGTTGCTGTTTCCGTCTATATTGCCTCCGCATTTCCTGGTTTATGTCATTCCCATTCCCTCACAGACGCTTCTTCTGAGTGCTGGGATGAGAGGCCCCATGATTTCTGGCTCAGGGATGGATCTGTGCCGGCAG
>NW_010531547.1:0-712 GCF_000687285.1 Phaethon lepturus | reverse complement strand
CCCGGGAGGGATGGGCCCAGCCTCTTTGGCCTCCACCTCCCCTTGGACAGTCCCTGAGACTCCTCCAGCAATGCTGCCTGTGCATCTGTCCTGCTTAGAGTGCCTTGTCCCTGCTCTGGCAGGGAGGTCCCAAGCAGCTCCTCACTCACACCCTTCTTGTCACCTCTGCCCCCATGTGCTCATCTGCAATAATGTGCGTGGGAGCATGATTGTGTACCAACCTGTGCGATGATCCCCATGCACATCGATGTGCTTGTATGCTTGTGTGCACACACGCCCATGTGTCTCCGGAGAGACCATGCTTCTGTGCACATGTGTATTTTCTTGCTCAGGTGTGAGTATTTGTATGCGACTACCCATGCCTGTGTCCTTGTGCACGTTTGCTGGTGTCTGTGAATCTGTGTATATCTTTGTGCACGCTTGTGCACATTGGATGTCTTAGTGTGTGCCTGTCTGTACATAGTTGTGCCTGACCTCATGCCCAGCCCCAAGGAGTTCCTAAGGCCCGTAGTGGCATCCGTCCACTACAGTGCCAGGCACTGACACAGTCTCAGCCCCTCGTTGTCTGAGGGAACATGGACAGGGCCACAGCACTCAGCAGGCCAACTCTTTTCATGCTGCCTCCAGGCAGCTGCGAGGGGCTGAGCTGTTTCACAGGGTCCTTGCTCATGACTCATTGGAAAGCTCTGAGGTTACAGGGTTCTGCTGGCAC
>NW_010531546.1:521-848 GCF_000687285.1 Phaethon lepturus | reverse complement strand
ATCTCATCCACCAGCACCTCCCGCTCTGCCTCCACACGCTTCTGCTCCCAGAGGAGACGTGCTGAGACCAGGGGCTGCCCAGGCTGCAGCGGGCGCAGGTGGGACAGCCGAGCTTGGAAGTTCAGCTCAGGTTTGTAATCAGCAAGACGCTCGCCCGGCCATGCCAGGCAATGCCAACCGCTCCCCTTGGAAGTTGGGGCGCTCGTAAAGGGTGATCTGGGGGTCCTCCAGGTCATGGTGCACGAGGCGCAGAGCCGAGAAGCTGTTGGGCCGCCCCACGGAGGGGTACTCGCCCTCCTCGAAGGCATATGGCTCCACCCCCGCATT
>NW_010531546.1:0-436 GCF_000687285.1 Phaethon lepturus | reverse complement strand
CGTACTTGGGGTCTGTGTAGGCGATCCAGGGTTGCCCCACCACCTTCAGGGAGGCGATGCAGTCCCCAAAATCCAGCTCGTGCAGGTCGGGCACGTCACAGGTGAACTCCCGGCTCAGCCCCTCAAAGTTGGCACGCTCATACACCGTGATCCGGTTCATGGTGCCACAGGCGCCCACCCCTGCGAGGGCACAACGCACGTCAAGTCCCCTTGTGTGGGGTCACGCAGGCACTATGGGAAACCCGTGGGGAAAGCCTGGCCAGCAAAGGACCCCCCCAGCACCTCCTTTCCTCCCCTGCCCTCTGCCCCCGCTTTGCCCACCTCTGCCCCGTCCCTGTGCTCTCACCGTCTGTGCCAGCAGCGCCCCGACGCCAGCCCACGGCCCTGCCTTTTACAAGGGGGTGGCGGGGCCAGGGCGTGCTGCGGCACGAAGTGA
>NW_010531545.1:0-17038 GCF_000687285.1 Phaethon lepturus | reverse complement strand
CGAGATAGCAGGAGAGGCGGTGAGTCTGTCCTTGCCTGCTTACGCTTCGAGGTAATTACGGCCTCAGCAAAGCTATTGGGGACAGTTCATGGTGGCTTCTGCTCTTTAACTTGCGGACAGAGGCTTTGTTGATTCACAGAAACTAGATTTTGAGGCAGGTTTGACCCCTGTGCAATGGTTTTGGAAAACTTATTAATGAGGAGTGTATTAAGATGGCTTTCAAGACTAGACGAGATCACACAGGGTGAGGTTGTGGGGGTTTTTTTTTGTTTTTTTCCGAAATGTAATCTGCTCGTTACTGAGCTTTGCCACAGATCTGCTGGAGTGCCTTGGTCTTATCATCTCTCCCTGCAACCACCCAGCCTGTGACGGATGAGCGGTGGTACCGGATGCCCTAATTGATTACATGGACAGAACTTGAGAATTAGCTCTGAGGTTGACTTTTGAATTTGATGATTTAAGAGAAGGTGACCATTGTGTCTTAGTTTAATAAAGTTCCCAAGTAATTGGCAGTGTTAAAATACTCAGTAATAAATGTTATGTAGAGACTTTTTTGGGAGTGTTTTTTGTGTTGTGGGTTTTTTTGTTCTTAAATTTTGAGTGCTAGACATTCACAGTCATGGTAAAACCGCTGTTGAAACAGGAGGCTGTTCTCTGAAACGTAACGTTTGGTCCCTGCCTCTAAACAGATCCAGCTTGCACCACTGTTAGTGGGTTGTAAAGTTTCATATCTTATTGTCTGGCTCAAGCTCTTTAATTGCTCAGGTTTCTCTTTTTTGCACAGGTAAGGAGCATAAGGTGACTTTCTGTGCTGCTGTAGTTTGATATCCATTGCTATTGCTCGACTAAGCACATGAGTGTAGAAGCAGCACAGGGCAGCACAGTGCTGTTACTACTTATCTAGTCCGGTGGGTGCCACTTTTTTTTTTAATATGTGAAAATCTTCCTAAATAAAGGTTATGTTTTTTTGAAATATCTTATGGTAAGTCTCACAGGCAAGATCTTAGAAGTTTCCTGAACAGTTTCCAAAACAAGGCTCAGACCATTCAGTGCATCATAGTATTAAACAGAGGCTAAACCTGCCTGTCATGACTTGCACTATCTAATGTGAAGTATTTCCACTTTTTATCTACTGAAATTCTTCTGTGTTCAGCCTATACTCACCCTATTTCAATTATAAAAGCATGATTTTTTTTTTTAAATAAATGACCTGGTAGATTTATCAGATTAAGTCCTATTTTTCTCTAAAATTAGTGGGCCCATTTGCTTGACTCAAATGAGGTTAGTTCTTGCTTGTTTACATCGTTCACTGTTGTGCACAGAGAAATAGCACTACATGTAAACACTTGGAACTTTTTTATCTTAAATTGATCTCTTCGGCTAACTGGATTGATGCCCTTATTTTTCTGAACACATCCAATTTATATCGCCCTCTTTCTCATAGTGTCCCAGAGCCGCGTTTCAGGCACAGCTACACTAAACTTGTGCTGAAAGGCACTACAGTCTTGTGAGACCGAACGTTTCTCTATGCAGGCTGACAGGTTGCTTGAAGTGAGAGAGTCGTGCCTTCTGTGTTCTGGATGGCTGCTGCCCAAGCCTGGCTGAGAGAAACTTAGAAAATAGTACCGCAAGCATTAGCAAAGTTCTCATCTTCTCTAGTATGATATTCTGATATGGCAGTCTTCTGAACAGAATTGAAAACGAAGAGGCTCTCTTCCCACCATGAGTAGCTACACTTGGCAGTAGGCTGCTTTTGTTACCTTCTCTTGATTTAGGGTTGAATTGTACCTGAGAGAATTCCAGGTAGTGGCTTGCTGGGAGCACTGCCTTGCACCACATGCAAAGAAAACTTTTTAGTTTACTTTGAATAGGCCGTATCCTGAAAACTATGAATTATTTCAGAGAACAGTTGTTAATGGATTTTATTTACTCTATTTTGGGTCGTGGGACTTTTAATCAATAATTCAGCGTTTAACTTATATGAGGGTTTTTACCAAGGTAAGAAAAAGACTGAAGTAATGCACAGCCCTTGACTGCAGCTTGAAAGCAAACTACCTTTATTGTCAGCTGTCTTCATAAATATCTAGATGTCAGGACTTCATATCTATTTGTTGAAGTGTTGCTGGAGGCCAAACATCTCGAATAGCTTGTGGTTAGTGAATGCAATGGGGAGAACTTAAGTGTTGTTGAATGATGCGCAGTTGCGTTTCATAGGCTATTTTTAGTTCAGGACATATAATGGTTTGTCTTGTACGTCAGAAGAACGTTGTATATGCACGTAGGATTTAAAAGCGTGGAATTAGCAGGGGAGATCAGTAACGCTTTTTGTAGACAACTGAGAAGGACGTAACCATGGAATATCCTTTTATGATCCAGATGCTTGGTACAGCATGTCATGTATCTGATACAAAGCAAGGTAAAATGTCTTTCCTTTAATTAAAAAAAAAAACTGCTTTTTGCCTGAATATTGCATTGGTTGACCATGTAAGGGAGTTACTTTCCTTAATTTTACTCCTTTTTTTTAAGGATCAATCCAAGTTACTGACTTCAGTCTTGCTTTTCAGGAGTCTAACAGAAAATATAGTAACTTTGAGCAAACTATCTGAGAAACCGTTAGAACTGTGCTGTGACTGATTAGAGTTGCATTTCTGACCAGATAATTTTTTTTAATATTATAAAATTAATACTTAGTGTAAATTTCAAAATGTTGGCATTCTTGTGACTACAGGCAAAGCTTAAATTGTCCTCTTTCAGGACATGCTTGTCCCAGGTGCCTCCTGTAAGTTTCAAAATCAAGGATGGAAGAAACCTTGTTTACTTAACATTTGGTTTGGGCTTAATAAAGGATTACAGTAGCATGGATTGCTTGCATTAGATAAAACTAAAGCATAGAGGTGTAGAAGACCTTTAGAAACAACATTAAACAGGGTCTGCCTTACTTTGATCCAATAGCAGTGTCCAGGTCTTTGTGTTTCCATTTCAGTGAATGACTCAGCTTTTCATGTTTGTGCCGTCAACCATAGCTGAACACTAAATGTATCTTCCCAGATAACTAGAAGCAGTTAACTTGAAAGCCTCACTTTACTCAGATTATATTAGTGTTACAACATGTAAACTACCATGTTCTTCATTTGACAGCTCAAGGGGAAACAATGAAATTAGTATATTTGTGATACATGAAACTATATAAAGATTCTTTGAGAATATATAAATGATTTAAAAGGTTGATAATTTAAAGGAAACAATCTTCTAGATTTTTAGAACTTTTAGAACTATGTTTAGATTTTTTAGACTTTTAGAACTATTATGTCATTAATTCATTTTAAAAAGAGTATGCTTGCATTTGCGTATGGATGGTGTAATAGTTCCACTGTGTAAGAGAACAGCAATGTAGTGCTGTTGAACCGTGTCAGTGTCCTTTTTGTAACACATACAATCCTCTAGTTGACTTTGATGAAAGAACCCTAGTAGGAGTTCTTTGGCAGATCTCTCTCCCAGCCCCAGGGCCATTCAACGATCTTCACAAAAGCATTAGGTTCTAGATAGCACGGTCATTCTGTGTCCTGAGACCTACTGCTATTTTAACAGCAGTGCTGTTAAAATGAAACAATGCTGTTCAGAGCCTAAAATACTTTTTTCCTTTTCCCCTCTCAAATGTTAGTTTAACATACTACTTGATTTATTTAACCACTACATATTATGCTAGGTTAGCAGCCCATATCCTTCTACATGCTAGGTCAATGGTGCCTCCTAAACTGCTAAGTATGTAGTAATCTTAATTTGTGGAAGATGCAGATAGAGTATTGAATCAGCAATAAAAGCACTGTGTGATCTTCAAGACCTCTGATTTGATTTATTTTTTAATGTAGCCTGCTATTGGCCTACAGTGCCAGTCCCTGAATCCTGAAAAACATTATGCTTAATAGCAACTGAGTCTGAATGAAAGAAAATGGAACAGGGGATATTAAAATAAGTGTGTACTTTGGGGTATTTGCTTATAACATGGAATTTGTTCCTTTATTCATCTTTCCCCCAAGGACTTGTAATCTTGATTTAATAAGGTACAATCTTGGATACATTTGTGTCTCCCTAGAACCAACAGCCACCATGTCTAGCAAAAGGGCAAAGACGAAGACCACCAAGAAGCGCCCTCAGCGTGCCACTTCCAATGTATTTGCAATGTTTGATCAGTCACAGATTCAGGAATTCAAGGAGGCCTTCAACATGATCGACCAGAACAGGGATGGCTTCATCGACAAAGAAGACTTGCACGATATGCTCGCCTCCCTTGGTAATGTCCCTTTTCTGTTTATGTTTGCCAGACAAATTTGTGCTGTTATAATTAAAATAATTGAGTTTGGGACAGCTTATGAGAGGTGTCCCAGTTGGTATTGTGCTATTCAGATTTTATTTTCTTTTAGTTGAAAGCTAAACCAAATATGAATCCCTCTATTTGTAGGCAAGAATCCAACGGATGAATACCTAGATGCCATGATGAATGAGGCTCCAGGCCCCATAAACTTCACGATGTTCCTCACAATGTTTGGTGAGAAGTTAAACGGCACTGATCCGGAAGATGTAATCAGGAATGCTTTTGCTTGCTTTGATGAAGAAGCAACAGGTACGTGGGTGAAATAATAAATATATATTACTTCTACTTACTTTTGTAACAATTAATACTTTCTTAACTCTGAAAATTCTGATTTCTGCAAACTAAGTCATGCCTGTATCCTCATCAGCTGAAATGACCTTTTCAATCACTATAAAACTTAAAATCCCTAACTTCTGGCACTTTAGTTCTGTTGTTCAATACAGGAGAAAGCAAAAAAGGTGTTGATTGGGAGCCAGGGTCTTAAATTTTTCCTACCTTAAAGTTGAGCTTTGGGGAAACTTTTGTAAGGGGAGTCCTTGTCTGTTGTGCTGTTATGAAGAACTTGTTTTCCGTCAGCAACTTGTATCCACCTTTCCTCTGTGCTTTAAGGAGGAGAAAGAGTATAAGGAAAACCTTGTGTGACTCACAAGAGTGCTGACAGAAAAAAAAAAAAAATACAAGTTATAGAAGGCTGCTTGTTTAATAAACAATGCCAAAAATGTATTTGCAACCAGTTTAGTAAATCTGAGTTTTGTCATTGATTTAAGATCACAGAATCATTAAGGTTGGAAAAGACCTTTAAGATCAAGTCCAACCATCAACTCAACACCACCATGCCCACTAACCCATGTTCCAAGGTGCCATGTCTACACGTTTTTTTGAATACTTCCAGTGATGGTGATTCCACTGCTTCCCTGCGCAGCCTGTTCCAAACTAAAAATCTCCGCAATATTTCAAACTTCCCCGTGTTTCATGTACTTGCTGAACATTGGTAGTCAAGTTCCATCATTTTTTTTTTTAGTAGTTTTCATTAGGAATGTTCAAGACAAACTGGTCCCTGTTGCATAAAATGTGCAGCTGTTACAAGGCTCTCAGTACTGCTGGGAGTATAGCCCTGCCGTTGGGGGAAAGGTCTAGTACGTATACTGACAAATTTGTATGTTCTCTGAAACAACTCAGGCAAATCATAAAACGGCCTTTACTTGAAGTAGTGACACCATGCAAATTAATTAGAGGCTTGACTTGATTGAGTGTTTGTAATTATTTGGCAATTAATAGTGCTAGGCTTTAATGGCTTTGTTTTGGCAACAAAGACTGTAGGGGTCTCTAACTGAAACAAAGAATTCAAAGAAAGAAATTACCATCCGTAGATTAGCAGATAAATTTAAGAACTCCTTTCCCTTACGTCCTCTTCCATTGTGTTCCAGGGTTCATCCAGGAAGACTACCTGCGAGAGCTGCTGACGACAATGGGAGACAGGTTCACAGATGAAGAGGTAGATGAGCTGTACAGAGAGGCACCCATCGACAAAAAGGGGAATTTCAACTACATTGAATTCACACGCATCCTGAAACACGGGGCAAAAGACAAGGATGACTGAGCAAATCCCTGGATACCTGCAGATTATCTCTACTTTACATTTATGTTTATTATTGAGGGTTTCTTCCAGATAGAACTTGTTGCATGCATCTAGCTTTACAGCTTTTGCCTTTCTCAATGTATTTATCTATTCCAGGTCATTTAGGCACATTTGCACCTGTGTAATCAGACTGGAAGTGGGGAAGATATTGTGAGGAAAAGGATATGGGGACAAAGATCCGTGGATTTGATAGTCCAGGAAAATAATCTCAATGTTTCTGGTTTAGCTGGATTTTTACATTTTTGTAATAACTGCCATTTTGAAATAAAGATTGCTATATAGATAAAATACCTCAAATTTTGTGAAGAATGACATTTCTATTATGCATTTACAAATGCAGATGTGTTTAATTGTATTTTACTTGCAGTTGCAAATCTAGCTGGAAAACTCATTTTCATAATGTTTTGTGCAGTGTCACACAGGTCTGAACTCCTCCTAGCAGGATGTGCTGGTATCTTTAAAAATGCAGCTGTACAAATCTCTTATCTTATCGGGTTTTTGAAGTGGCATCTGACTGGTGTATGTAGGCAGCCAAAGAAATGGTTAGGGAAGGTTGTTACAATTGCCTAATGGCCAGCAGAGAACATTTAGGATTCTTAAGCAGATACCATGCCCAGCTTTTATTTCCTTTTAATATTGACAATTTTTTAGCAATATTTTCATGTAAAAGTTTCTGGTTTTGTTTGCTAAGTTTTTATGCTGGCAGTAAGTGGGAATTAGGCGTTTTTTTCCCTTCTGCTGAAGGAAGCTTGTGCAAAGGAATTGGACTCTGAGCTAGGTGTCTGTGCTGCACTAATTAACAGCAACACATGGCCAGAAAACCTACATCAACCTTTATTGTTCTGCAGCTTTTCATTTGCATGTGAGAAAGGGAGCGAAGTGTGCTGAGAATTAACTTGGTAAAACGCTATACATGCTAAAGTCCCTCTCTCTTTTTAAAAGAGCATATACCGGTAAGATGGCTTTTAAGCAAGCAAGATTGATTCATTCAAAAGCAGCCACGCTGATGTCTCAAGTACCAAGAAAAGAAAGTGGTTCTCTTAGTTCTTAGCATGATCCTGGCCATCCATGTGTCTCGTTCTCTTGGCTACTGCAAGCTGAAAAGCATAAGGGGAATTTATGCCTGCATATTTATCAATTAAGTGATGACCTCTTATCCAGAAACTGTGCCCTGACCTACTTCATGTGACTTAAAATACCCCAAGGAATAGGAATTTTACTTCAGCTAAAGGGTGTGTAAAGGCTGGGACAGCATATACTGTAAGGAGAGTTTGTCCTGTTTCCCATCTTGTAGCATGAAGGCTTGGTGACTTAATCTTATTTGTGTTGCCAGTATATCAGTTCTTGAAGAGGTTTTGGCTTTAGCTTTGTAAATGAGTTCATTTGACAAAGTGTACTCGGTAGGTGTACTTTGATATATTTTTTTAACTCCTGGGTCGTTTCTTGCACTTCTGGTCTTAATTTAAAAATAAGCTTTCAGCCATAATTTTTTCCAATTTTGAGTTTAATCTGCTAGCTGGAACTTGGCCTCAATTTTTCTTTTTCTCCTACCCAGACTATGTTCTCTGCTATATTCCTTCAGACTGCCACACCTGCTCCTTTTCGCAAAGGTTTGATTTTAAACTATCTCAGTCCTCTTCAGGATGGTTGCTGAGGTATTTCTCCATAGGATGCCTGCAAGGTTCTAGCAACAGCTGCTATTTTTAGAAGGTAGTTTACAAGTAAGTATGGAAGCTTTCACCTACAGTGCCTGTGTGGCAGACAACGGTGCAAAGATGTTGCTATGTAACATTAAGACGAAGAAAGTTATGCTGCCTCTTTGGACTGATCTTGTCCCATCGGTGCAATGCAACATTGTGTGCATACATGCAAGCAGCCTGTGCTCAGTATAGAAGTTAGACTGTCTTGATTATTTTTTCCCTTTGAATTTCTAAATGGTATAAGATTTGGAGGAGCAGTTTTTTCTTCTGTTATGAACGCTGGGTCCCCAAACCATTCTTTTCCTGATCCTGTCTTCTCAGTAAATTTTAGGTGCTGGGATGGCAGACAAGCCAGCTGGATTTTTCTTGCTGGAAGTAAGTTTCGAAGTAGTGATTTTTTTTTTTTTAATTGTGAGTTATGTAAAAGAATCTGGTATTCTCCTTGAGAAGAAATTGTCTGCTTCAAAATCTTCTGCGCTGCTGCTCTCAATTTTTGAACAGCCAGCTGGAATGCGGGACATAGCTGCTTTGTTCCTTGCTGCACTGTGTGGGTGCTATGCTCTTGGCTGCTTTCTCCAGTTAGGGAGTGGGGACAAGGAACTGTATTCATGTGAAGACATATACTCAGGGAGACACATTGAGAACATTTCCAAGGATCTTTAAGTACAACTAATGATGAGCTTCCAAGTTCAGGTTTCCCTAGTACCTGTATTGTAATGTAGGAGAACAGTTCACCTGCAAGCGGGCATAAACCCCTTAACCGCTTGAAGGCGGTGAGACTTACAGCCCCAGCCAAGAGGCCATATTAGAGCATCAGATGCATTTTGTAGCTAGGCAGCGAGCAATGCCCAGACAGCTGAGGTTGCATGCCGAGGGCTGTAGGGGGGATGTGTCATCAATAATCCACTGCCAAAAATAAAAATAACTTTGGTCACTAAAGCAGCTTAAGATGCTGATGACTTAGCATTTTGTGGTCAAAATTTTGGAGCCTAATCTTTTCTCCCTGGGGGTTCATATATAATGGTCTCTAAGCTCCATGCCACACTAAGCTTATGGTGAAAAACTATTTTCATAGGCTGATGCACACATTTAATAGTCTTACATCTACAGTCATATATACTGCCCTGTGAAGAACTATTGAAAAGCAGCAATTTATTTTACGTGACCCATTTACCCTCTTCTCAGGCTACATCTGCAAAGGTCAAACTGAAGCCAAAGAGCTATTGCAGCTGCGTGAGAAACCTCCAAGAGGACTACGTTTGTGTGAAGTGCTGCCAGTATATGTTGTGCTTTTTTTTTTTTTGTCTTCCCTTCCTCCAACTGTTGCTGGAGATACTGGTAATATGCAGCATTTTAATCACTCAGGATACACTTGTTTCTGCTCTTCATGCCACATCTAAGCAAATAAAACAATCTTTTATCACACAGTGATCAGATGACTGAAGCATTTCACAACATGAAGTCAGCTTAAAATACTAGCTCAGCAATTAACCGATGTCACAGAGGTAATGTCTGTACACTCTGAGGTAAGGATCCATTTCACCACTGACCTAAGAACTATCTTTAGGTGGCTCGTTTCTAGGATCGCTGTCATATGTTGAGAAACAAAATGCAACACAGGGGCCCCATCCTGGCGCAGGACATCAGTAACAGTATGCCTTTGTGTCCTGCCCAGCGCATTTGTTCCGAAAGCTGGAAAATACCTGAAATCTTGTCATCACATGTTTCTGGTGGCCGTGGCCTTTTCTTGTCAGGAATGTTACTAACCTCATCTTTGGTATCTTCCTGGGGAACTTCAAATGGCAACGAATGGCTCTTTTACCATGGTGAAGGCGTTCAGACAATGTAAGTCCAAATAACAGGTGAGTAACAATCAGTCAGGATGATTTTAGATAGCAGCAGTTAATCTGCCATTGGTATTGCCCATGTACCCATGCTCCTATTTTGGTTTTCTTACTTAATTTTTCAAATTCTACTGTCATTTTTAGATAGCCTCCTCCTTTGGAAAAATTATTTAGGATGACAGTAACTCAGAAACAGTATTACAGAAGCCAAGAAGAATATAGAGGCAAAGAAAAATCAGTAAATGCCTCTCAAAATGCAGCTGAAAAATGAGTTATCATGAAATGTTGAAAAACAATACTGGGAAAAAACCAAATTCCACACAGCTCATTTTTGTTGTGCAGCAACTCCATTGAGGTCGCTGTTTTCCTAAACTTCTGATATATTGGATAGGAAACTTTTAATCTTAAAGAAAAAAAAAAAGCTGATCCTTCCATTTTCCTCTGTAGTCCATGGGCCTGTACACACATCACTCTCTGGGGTCACTCATTTCATGTAGGAGCAAACTTGGTTGCTGTGAGCAAAGCACACAGGCTGCTTGTGGTAGCACGTCTTTCAGGAATCCCTGCGCTAGACCTTTAAAAAAGTAACTTGTATTGCAAGTTCCAACAATACAGAAATAAATACTGCCAAGGAATCTTTTCAGTGTGACATTCCCTAGAGATCATACACAATAGACATTGCATCGCAGGGCTGAAGGGGTCATGCACTTTGTATGAATGTCATAAATCCAAGGGAAGATGTTTACATGTTTCTCGGAAGCACGTCATGAGCAGGGGAGCAGAAAATCAAACTGCCTCCTGCGAAATGCCAACTGCTTGCTGCGTGCACTCTTCTGTCCCTTAGTAAACCAGCCTTCCATTTTGATAAAGCTTGGAAGTCAGTTACAAATATTACAGGATAAGGCAGGTCAAGACTAACTTTAATACGTGTGCCTGAAGAAGCAGATGGTGCATGACAGCAGCATTCATTTTGGCGTTCTTGTAAGCTGCCACTGCTCAATTTTGCAAGGTTGGTTTGATCCTTAATTTGTAATTTCCTCACTTTGACTATTTTTGGGTATCAATGAGTACAACCTCACTAAACACTGAACTATGTTTTATTTCAGTTTTTTCCATATGTGTGTTGTGGGCATAGCTCCTTGGGAGTCAGAAGACAGAATTCCACAATAATTTCCAGTCTCTGCCTAGCATATTCCAGTGAGTGGGTATAAAACGAGGCCAGCGAGCCCTGTCTTAGTATTTGCTAAAATAGAGCTAGCTTCAGACAATTTGCATTGCATCTAGCAGATAGTGGAGTTTTTTTTTATCTGTCAAATTCTTCTTCCTTAATTGTGAGCTAACCATCTCTTAACACAATAGGTTTTATACTGGCAGCATATCACCATCCCTCAAGCAGCATGTTGCTTTTGAAATTGTGCCACCAGCCAACCAAACTTGCATGGGCATTACCTAATAAGAAAACAGATAACAGCTTACTTTTTATGCCAAACACCTGCCTAAATGTGCTCCTTCTTGATTTCTGGGTATGTTTGAAAATACTATTTTAGGCCTTCAGCCAAGCATTGGGCACATTTAATTTTCTTCCTTATTTATACATACATATTGTCAGATAGATATGAACGTTAATTTAACTTGTGAGGAAAGGGCACATATGTATGTCCTTAGGTCTAGCAGAATTAATTACAAGTGTTTGAAAGACTGGAGGCCTCACTCTCTTCTTACTAAGAATACCTTATCAACATATATTTTTGCATTTCACTTATAAACATTGTGCAATCATGGTGTCTGGAATTATTTCTGTTTAAAACTGGTGCAAAAAGGGGAGAAAAACCCACAAAGATTTGGCTAACGTTATTGCAACTTACCAGCTGGGATAAAAAACAAGTGATCGACACACAGCACAAGTGGCAGTACAGTGACTTATCACAGAGAACAGGTAGCAAGGGACAAAAACCTAGGAGAAATAACAGCCCAAAATGTACTTTTCAGCTATTTCCTTCCTTTTTTTTAAAATTTGTGTTCTTACATATAAAGGACTTTGGACTTGAGAATGCAAAGAGCACCTTGTCTGCCGAGTCCAGTCTTCTCGATACTCTGACAAACATGTTTCAGTACCCATTCATACAGAGATCGAGCTGCAGATTTAAAGTAATTGTATTGGAGGTTTTTGTTTTCTCCTGTTTTACAACACTTCAGAGACTGACTTTATTTTATTTATGTTCCATTACATTTCTCTGCTTTGTCCTTGGCCCTGGCATACCAATGTCATATGGTGCTCTAGAGAACTTATGTTCTCACCTTTTCCTCAGCTATGCACACTGGAAGTTACCAGAAAGTCAAACCAGAGCCATTTCTTATTTTCAATATGGAGAAAAAAAATATATCTTTCTTCTATACGCTCCAGTACATCCTCTGAGAGCCTTTATTTTTCGTGCTTCAGCATCTACATTGTGGCAGGGACCACCTGGGAAAGCAGTGACTTCCCATTTTTATTCATTAAGTCTTTGAATGACAACAGGGAGTACCCCGCAGCTGGTAGGAAGGCTTGCTCTGAGGCCCTCCAAGAGACTCAAGTGAAGACATGCATTCAGAACCCCTTCTTTGCTCACCACTTCTCAAGTGTTTTCCCTTTGGATCACAATACTGGAGCTATTTTTGGAGAAATTCCAGAACAACTCTGGGACACTCCCAGCACCACAAAAAGAATGACTGTCACTCTGACTGATACAGCACTGCACTTGGGATAGCTTGACAGAGACAACAAATGCCACCTGGAATCAGGGAAGAAGGGATGGAAAGGCAGAGGGATGGGCCAAAATACTAGGTGAAGCAACTGACAGGCAAAATGCTTTTGTTAAATGACTGTTTTGACCTAGAAATTACTTAAAACAAAATTTGGAAGTATTTGATTGCACTACCAATACTTCATCTCTGCAAGCAGCATTTGCTACTTTTGTTAACAGTGACAATACACTTAGAAAAGTCTCTTAACTGGCAAATCCATCCAACTTTCACACATTTTTAATTCTTGATTCAATGTGAAAATCAGAGACATGCTTTTTCATCTAGTCTCCTTTTTTATAATCTTTTGCTGTTTCCTATAGATATCCTTAGTATTACTTCTATGATGGCCAAGGATATGGAATAGCTTCATAGCACAAGAAAAATTACCTAAGCGAGACTCTTTGCCACAGCTGATGGAACACACTAGAGCTCTCTAGAAGCAGAACACAAAAGAGGTCGTCACACAATTGAGCCTTAGCATTTCTTCCAATACAAAGTCTAAAGCATTCAACAGAAATAGGAATAAGTAGGCTCAAAAATAGTAAGGTGAAGTTCTCCACGTAACAAATAGCAACCTTGCAAAGGAATCCAAAAAGACCTGCAGAGGATTTTGTGGATGCTAAGTTTACATCAATTCAAGGACTACGTATTAGGCAAGCTCATGAACGAAGTTCATCATGGGTTACCTCATCTGGCTCAGGGTGGCTTACTCCATGAGTTAAACATAGTAGAGGTTGGGAGAGGACTCTGGAAGGATATCACAGGCTTCCCTGATTCTTATTCTTCCCTCAGTACCTGCATATGGCCATTGCTGCTGCTCTCCCCTTAATAGGCTAAAAGCACCCAGTGCACTCTCTCCTCCAAAAAAGTAGTAGTAGTATAGAGAAAGAGATTTTTAAAAAACCCTGATGATTCCAAGTTTCAGGAAAAAGAAAAACAAAACCAAACCAATAAAACCCTCCAGGGACCTAGTAGGGGAGCTCCATCTAGAAATACAAGAAGCAGGAAGAGGACACAGCTGCTGGGCTTTGCCTTCCCCACTTCATGGGCCAATTCTGACTTGCTGAAGAATCAGGGTGAGGCTTGGACAATCTCATTTAACCCCAGCTTCGTGGTTCTCAGCTTCTTAGGAGGCAGCAAGATCCAAGTGTTGAGCAAAACTCCAGCTTGAGCAATCCTGACAGGCTTGCTCTGCTCCTCACTTGTTGCGTACGGCCAAATGCAGGCACTGGGGACTACCCTGGTATTTTTTCTGGCCTTGCAGCGAGCAAGCGGTACACCATGACCGCAAACAAGTAGACCAGCACCCTGGCACCCACCCGTTAAGTGCAGTCGCCTTTGTTGGAGCAGACAGTGTCCATGGGAATGGCAGGTCACTGAAGGATGGCCGAGACTTTGCTCCCTGGTTCCCACATCCAGAGCACGCATCTCTTTACAGCTAGGGCACACTGGACTAAGCAAACTTTTACTGGCGAGCCAGTGCAGCTGTTCCTTTAACATTAATGAAATTCATAAAGAAACATTGTATGACACAGACTCATTCTGCTTCATTAAGCACTCAAGTTAATCACAAATATTCACACTGTCATCATAACTCAGCAGAGGTGAGGGAATGGAGAGAATTAAATGAAAGGAGGGAAAAGGTTTACTGTAAATTGCTTGCTGTCTGCAACAGCCTGAGAACTTAAGCATGAAACAGGTAATTTTGAAGGCTTTTTAGATGATCCAAAGAAAATAAACCCAGGAAAACCTTTCAACAGCACCAAAGTATTAGAGTATTTTAGATGGAAATGATAGGAAAATCTTTACATTTTGCTTAAACAAGACTGACATAGTAAGAAAGAAGGTGGGGTAATGAAGGAAAAACTAGTAGAAGAAAACTGAAGGAGTTTAGAGCTCAGTATTTTTTTTTTATCGTGTTTTCAGAATGGATAAATTAATTCCTATTCTGTATGGTTCATGCAGAAAACTATGCAGTACTGAGAAATAAACACATTTTTGGCATACATTCTTGGATGTGGTATAGTGCAAGCATTTTTCACCAGCCCACAAAACAAACCAGGTGGTACTATTTCTTGGTGCAGTACCACACGAGCACCCTTTCAACATGCACCCTGAGAACTCCCCGGCCCCAAATGCTCTCGCAGTGCCCGGCCTGCACACAGGACGGCAGGGAGGGCACACGTTCTCTGCAGAGCACTCATGGAAATGCTTCAGTCCGCACATACTTGGCACTGTGTGGTGGCAAAAGTTTGGATGAACCACTTAGCAGCAGAGCTACCCATTTCACACTCGGGCTTCCCAGAACACGCTCTCCCCAGGATCTGCCCGGACTGTTCTAGAAGAGCCTGCAGGCCGCCTTCAAGACCAGGCCCGCTGTCCCATCAGCTAGCGATCTGCAAGCACAGCTCTCCCTGCAGTCAGGGAGCACCATCAGTGCCCAGAGGAGCTTGCATACTCAAGAAACATTCATTGTGCTCTCAGCAACTGTCTGTGAGGCACCAGGAAATGGGATTACAGCCACGCTCATCTCCAGCATCAGCTGGGGATGAAGTCGGAGTGAACTGCGCACTATTCAAGGCTGCGGGCAGCTCACAGGTACCACCCTCAAGCAGCATCCTCTCCAGAGGGAGGTTTAAACAGCAGAAACAAAGTCGGTTCACCTGAATGATCATCACAACACATCTTCTTAATTAACAGCTGAAGCACAAGCTAACACAAAAGGAAAGGGGGGGGAAAAGAGAGGGTTTTTTTTTGTGATTTATGTCACTGAGTAAAAAAATAGTCTCCAAATATTATAAGAGGCAAAACAAATCCCTTTTTTCCCCTTTCAATTTCTTTAGTGGCATCATGAATGCTGGAATCAAGTAAAATTGAACCGTTTGTAAAAGCATTATATAGATTTAGATCACACAGAAAGTGGTCTGCATTTAACAACTGCTTCTTATTCCATCATGGTGTGACAAATTGGAGACAAAAGCTTTGAGAGAGACAGACAGACAATTTTGTCAGTAAGAACTGATCTTATACTGGGCAAGTAGTATTACTGCATCTGTTCTCACATCTTTGAAAGTCAAACACTGGGAACAACATACACAGTGACAGGTTTCCTATAACACCTTTTTAATAGCATGAAAAACAATACAAGATAGAGCAGCATGTTTGCAGCAGTGGTTCAATTTAAAGTAACTGATTAAAGGATTTTAAATTAAGATATCAAATAACTATTTTCATAATTAAATTTCAACACACAATTCAGTTGTTCAAGATTATCACAGGGTATTTTAAACTCTGTTACTATCTTGCTGTTTCTATGGCTTTTCTGCCCACTCACACTTTGCATATAATTATCCTGAAACGATGTGCTGTGTCTAGTAAGTTCAGAAGATTTTTCACTAAAACTTTTTCCATGAACGTGCTCTCAATTCAGTGAAGTTTAGTATCTTTTCCCCCATTGCATTTTGAGGCAAATTTTAGAAGAGCGATATTAAAATTAATCAGGGAAGTACTGTGATAAGCTAATTAGGCCAAATTCTCAGACCTCATGAAATAACTCTTCCTGTTTGAGGAGAGGGCAGGGAAGGAAAGCTGGGCCTTTCAGCAATTAAAATGTCTTCAAATTTGGGACTGCAACTTCTAGGTTATATATTAACTTCACTACACACAGTGCCTAATTGTAATCCATTTATGTTTGTAAATACAATTTATATATATAAATTTATAATTTACAATATAATTTTAAAGAGCACAAGCCTGTTCATCTACTTTTTCCCTTTCCTCCTTAGGAGCTACTGTTTACCAAGATACCAACTGTGTACCAACAAAACCGGTAACAGGTATGAAAGGAGTTAAAAGAATGATGAACTGACAATGCAGCTTTCCCATCTGACAATATTTCAGAGTCTTTTTCTGTACTAAACAACAGCTTCTTGAAGCCCAAGTGATTTATATGGGACTTCAATATGCAAAATGTGAATAAACATTCCATTCGGAAAAATTTCAAAAACGCAGAAGTAGGCACAGCTTAAAATGAACTGCTTCTGAAGTCATTTCAGACCCCATCGTCAGGGGAGCACTAAAGAGCTTGTACCTCACTGTCTTTGAGATCCTGTATCAGTAAACGAAGAAAGAAAAAAACCAATATTGGTGTTATCCTTTGTGCTGTTTTCATGAAGAAAACATAAGCAAAAATAAATCCTCCAAGGGGTTTTATAATCCATGGCTGCGAGAGGCGTTAAGTCTTGTTGACGCGGGAGTACTCAGAAGACTTAAAGATGCAAACTAGAATTTTTCTAATCCCGTAAGCAAAACGTGAGGAAGACTGAATGTAAGGGTAACACCTCACACCTAATTCAGGCAGCATGTTACCAAATGATCAGGCTTCATTTACCTCACTGCCATGACACCATGAACCTGTTGACTCCGCGGTGGCCGACTAAGGCTTCAGGAACACGGACCGAAGCTCCTTCTTCAACGTGACAGATAAAAATTAAGCACACGGAAAGCACTGGCTGACCTTCCAGAACTATGTTTCCGCCTCTCAAACCGGTCCCCAGCCCGGAGCTGCCCCGTGTGCCGCCCCCCGCCCCGATCTCAGACACGCGTTTTTAAGGCGGCTCGGATTGATCCTTCCTCAGCAGCTTTCTGGGCTCTCCATCGCCCTACACCCCCGGCTTCAGAGACCGCTCTCGGAGCAGCA